>NW_010961290.1:491600-531620 GCF_000463585.1 Tarenaya hassleriana
CCTGCTCTGTCTGATTTACTCTTCACCCTGGAATGGGCATTGGATCGTCGCATCAACGATTCAGGAACCGCGATGGCACGGACCACGAATCATGAGATCTGAACGAAATACAAAAAAAGAAGGAACAAAAGTACCGAAATTCGCAACTTTTTTGTGGGGTTTTCGAAATTTTATGCTTTTTTTACGATTTTTCTTCTTAATCGGAGATCGAGAGGGCCACCGGAGAAGGTCGTCGCCGCCCTCAGTCTCCGTTGTCGTACTCGAGAAGGTTAAAAAAATCAAAATTGAAAAAGAAAATTGATCGTTAAAGCGCGATATTACGAACTTTATCCCTACCGGGTCAATTGTAAGTGTAACCCGCTTCGTTATCCGGGTCAAGCTTTACCCGCTTCGTTATCCGGGTCAAGCTTTACCCGCTTCGTTATCCGGACCCTTCAAATCAAACAGAGACTCCGTGGAACTCAAGTGAAAGATGAGAAAACGTGCCCGACATGAACGATGAAAGAAAAGGATTTGACTCTTACGTACCATAGCCAGAAGCCCTCCATTTCATTAATAATTGGTAACTCAATTCTAATATTTTCGGATACATTTTATATTTTCACATTTGTTTGGGTTAGATGTAATTCCATTTTTTAATGATATTTATTTTCTAAAAAATCTTCGAATATATTGTATTTGGAAAAATTATTAGGAATGATTCGATTTGGATACAATTCGATTTGGGGATGTCCGGTGAAACAAAATACGAAAAGTTGATTTCTTTTTTATGTTAATGTGAATATTTTCAATCATACGACGATATTTTCTGATCAATTAATTATAACAATTTATTTGATGAAAACGAAATAATTATGTGATATATAAATGTTCTTGGGTTCACATGATCACACTATGGTTTTACACGAATACCATTATTTCTGTATATGACCGTGAATTATTTTATTTGCAATGGACAGTGTGAAATCATATGCAAATGTGAAGCTACAAGGAATCCAGCCACCGTCGACAAATAAAATATTGACTCCAACATTATACGATCACTTGTATGAATACGTCTATAATTTATTTATTTATTGTTAAATGAATGTGTCTAAATTATTTTTATGTATGCATATTTTATATCATCAGAAATTTTGGGGGGGGGGAAAAAATAAAATGGATTGGACCACTTTTTCCCCAGATTTTCAAGGATGACAAAATATGTAGGTGAGCGTTAGTTTCAATGTATGGTCATGCCGACATGGAAAACGTGAATGTTACAGTGCCTTGTACACTTTGTCTTCTATGTAATTACCAATTAGGGCTCATCGACATCAACTGCATGCATCTAATAAATTATAAACGTCATTTTTTTTTCCCAAATAACTTTATTCTGTAATTTCGGTACACATATACCCTTTAAAAGACAACGCAAGTTTCAAAATTGTAAAATTAATATATTAAGTAAACTTTGATTTGTTTCCCAATACACTAACTAGGAATCTTTAAATGGAGAATTCGTTAGAGATTAAACAAATGGGAATCTTGTCCTTATTTTTTGGTTAACTTTCGATGCCAATTTTATATGTCAGATGAAGAGAATCTTGTGGATGCAGAATGAACCAATGGGAACACAGTGACCCAACGGGATCCGTGTCCACACGACACGTCTTCGGACAATTAATAGATACATACATATATATATATATATAGTAAGAGTATCGGTTAAGATATATTCCCATAAACTCCCAGATTCTTTCCCTTATTCGTCTTTTCCATTTTCCGATTCATTTTCCTTTACACTGCTGGGAGACGTATCTACTCTTATATATATATATATATATATATATATACACACACACGTATATATCGTTTTAATTAGAAGAAAACCAAGAAGATGGTGACGATGAAGAGTCGTGTTAATGCATCGCTCGTGTTCATTCTGATAGTAATATTCCCATGCGCTTCCGTCCTCTCTGCTTCCGCTGATTTCGATTTCTTCTACTTCGTCCAACAGGTATATTATATATATCATTCTTATGCATAATCCATCGAATTTTTATTTCGATAATCCATATTACTATACACAATTACATATATATATGTGTGTATATATATATATATACATGTAGTGGCCAGGGTCATACTGTGATACAAAGAAGAGCTGTTGCTACCCAACAACAGGGAAACCGGCTGCAGATTTCGGAATTCATGGGCTCTGGCCTAATTACGAGGATGGCACTTACCCCTCCAACTGTGACGACAACAGCCCTTTTGACAAGTCAACGGTCCGTCCGTACACTTTCTCCTTCTGTTGGCAACCAAACTGTATTTAACCGGTCGGTTTAATTTCGGTTTTCCCGGTTTACGTTCAGATCTCTGACCTAATCAGCAACATGAGGAAGTCGTGGCCTACGCTTGCGTGCCCGAGCGGAACAGGCGAAGCGTTTTGGGAACACGAGTGGGAGAAACACGGCACATGTTCCGAATCGGTCCTCGACCAGCACGATTACTTCAAAACCACTCTCGGCTTGAAGCAGCAAACCAACATCCTCCAAGCCTTGAAAACCGCCGGTACGTTCATCCGGTTCTCTCTCTTCCTCTTTGCAACATCGTACCACCCGATTCAATTTAACCGGTTTTTCGACCAATGATCTTGATTTTGTTTCGTTTTTCTTTTGGGTTAGGGATAAATCCGGATGGAGGGTCGTACAGTTTGGAGAGTATCAAAGATGCGATCAAAGAGGGAACGGGATTCGATCCATGGATAGAGTGCAATACCGATGAATCGGGGAACACTCAACTGTACCAAGTCTACTTGTGCGTAGACCGGTCTGGTTCGAAATTGATCGAGTGCCCGGTTAAGCCTCGTGGCCGCAAATGTGGATCCGAGATCGAATTTCCTTCGTTCTAATTATCATCATTTAATTATTGTAAGAAAAGACACCATTCGACTTTATTTCTTCGCTGCAAATAATCAATTGAACCGAGCGATCTGGTTCGAGTACAATTATATGCGTGGCTTTTTGTTTCGCAATATTTTAATTTTTCGGTCGCCAATTAAAATATACCACGGTTAATACATTATCATTTTTAAAAAATAATTATGAGAAGTTATATTGAAAGTTGGTATAATAATTTGTGAAAATGCAGGCAGATCTCGAGAGGCGAAGACACTTAATAAATTATACAGCGACGTGTATAATTACGGAGTGATATTATAATACAGGTTTAATTAAGTGAAATTATACGTACAGCAACGCGTACGTAATAAAGAATACAGCAGTGGTTGTACTGTAATTTTCATTTGTTTATATTTATTTTCTAGTATTATATTGCCAACTAAGATAATAAACGTCCGTTGATTTCTATGCACTATTGTTGTTTATTATTATAAAAGAAAAGAAAGAAATCGTAATTTGGGCTTATTTTTCCAACTGCTATAGAAAAGTTCCAAACCTTGACTAATTATTTTTTATATATTTGATATTAATTAAAATGAATTTCAGGCAAAACGCAGCCCAACCCACATGTCCACGTTGAAGACACGTTCATCGTAATCTAATAACTATAATGGGATAAGATCGAAGATTAACATCGGAGGTTTTGCGCCAACCGATGATTAATTATATCATCAGAATTCTTTTTAAAATCCTTTTATTTACATCTTGTAAGCTGTAATATTAATTTTAAGGAAAAGTAACCAGCAAGGCAATTAATTAAGGCCGGTGGAGAAGTCTATGAAATTAAACAATACGATAAGAAAAATTAATTAAGAGCATATGCTGTTTAGTACGGACGTAGATTCCGTCGGCTTGATGGATCGAAGTTTTTGTTTGCGTATAAATACGAAGCTCGAGAAAATGCCATGAATACAACGAACAGGAAAAAAAAAAAACGATGAGGACAGGCATCATCTTCAAGCTTGTGATGTTGCAGAGCCTTGCAGTTTCATGCTTAGGGCAAGACTTTGACTTCTTCTACTTTGTTCTTCAGGTATCCTCCCTACAAAACTCCCATGTGTATATATATATATATGCATGTCTATATATACAAAAGCACGTAAATGAATTAGTACGTACGTAGATGCATGGATCATGTGAATATATGATGGGAATGAATAAAATGGGATTGAGTAGTGGCCAGGAGCATACTGCGACTCGAGGCAGAGCTGTTGCTATCCAAAGACAGGGAAGCCCTCGTCCGATTTCAGCATCCATGGTCTTTGGCCTAACTACAACGACGGCTCCTATCCCTCCAACTGCGATCCCGACAGCCAATTCCATAAATCCGAGGTACGTATTTTTTTATCTGACAAGGGCTGTTCCTTTTGATCCAAACTCTATGCATATGATCACGAAGATAAACATATCTATGTATACGTATTATGAAAATGATGTGCGTGTGGGGGGCAGGTTGAGGATCTGTTAAACAAAATGGCGGAGAAATGGCCGTCGCTGGCATGTCCGAGCAGCGACGGAGTCAGATTCTGGGAACACGAATGGGTCAAACACGGGACCTGTTCTGAATCTGAACTGGACCAACATGACTACTTCGACGCTGCCCTTAAACTCAAAGACAAAGCCAACCTCCTCCAATTCCTCAAGTCCGCAGGTACTCTCCACACACACACATATATACATATTCTTGAGTTTATGTAGACGAGCATATATATTCAAACATTGCCATGCATGCATACGTATATATACAGCACAGGCGCTGATGAATATTACATATGGACCATTTTTCCCTCTCTGTGTGTAGGAATAAATCCGGATGACGGGTTTTACAGTCTAAAAGAGATCAAGAATGCGATAGAAGAAGGGACTGGATTCAGTCCAGGGATCGAATGCAACAAGGATCCGTCACGCAACTCGCAGCTTTACCAGATCTATCTGTGCGTCGATACATCAGCCACAACCTTTATAGAGTGTCCGATTCTACCGCAAGGAAGATGCGCTCCCGAGATTCAGTTCCCCAAGTTCTAGATGTTGTCTTATGTTCTGTTTTTGTCTTCCCTCTGTTATGTTTGTGAAAAATGTCGTCAAATGCAATTTAAAAAAGAAAATGGGCGTTTACAACGTGACGATGGAAGAATAAAATAAACGAGAAAGCCCGAAATATCATCGAATAAAAATATGATAAAAGGACAAACAATCGAATAAGCAGACGCTGACAGTGAAGCTTGAAATCTAACGCGTGTCAGAAAGTGAAATCGAAAGTCCCAGATGTTTCTAGTCCCACGACCTTTCTCTTCTTCCCCATTTCTTGAAATTGGAATCTCTTCTTCGTTGCCTGTATTTATATCTCGAAGCCTTATGCTGTTAGCTCGTGGTCCACTTTCCCTTCTCCTTCAAACTTCTTCGTCGCCGTCAACAAATCCTCTGATTTTCCCGAGAAAGTTCGATTCTATAAGCTTTTTGCGTGATCCTACAATGTCTTCGGAGACGGATTCCTCTGAGATCTCGTCTATGTTCGAGAGCCTCCTACGCCAAGAAGGTGGTTTCTCTCTCTTCTTGTCCTTCATGTTAGGGTTGACCCGAGAACCCGACCCGACAGGAGACAGGACGGTCCTGATCGACCCCTCCACACGAACCGTGCTCATTGTAAGGTCGCAGTCAAGTCTGGACGCGTTCCTAAACGGCGTCGTTCGGGGGAAACGGGGGAGACTGCCGGCGTTGAAATCGGCGGTGGAGGGAATGCCACGTGTCGAGATCAAGGGGAAGGAGGAGGGTAGTTGCGCGGTATGTCTGGAGGAGTGGTCGGCAGGTGACGTGGCGGCGGAGATGCCGTGTAAGCACAGGTTTCATTCCAAGTGTGTGGAAGAGTGGTTGGGTATTCATGGGACGTGTCCTGTCTGTAGATATGAGATGCCTGTGGAAGAAAAAGAAGAAACTGATAAGAAGTTCGAGATTTTGTTTAGAATCGCCATTAATGGCGGCGGAAGAAGAATCCGTGAAGGAGAAGAACGAGACGCTGGAGGTGAAACTGATTCAGAGCCAACTACAGGAACAGAGGTTGTTTAGTTCGGAGAAAAAAAATCGGCTCTTTTTTAATTTATTTTTGTGGTTTTTTTTAGCTTTGCAGATTGTAAATTGGGTATCTTTTCCTTTAATATTCCTCGGAAAGTTTAATGAAATCCCATATTTTGGACTGATCAATCTGATTTCATTTTGATATGAGACATGAATGCAAAAACACGAAATGACAAATTTGCCCTTACTCTTGCTCCGCGTGAGGAGAGGGGGGTAAAATCGTAACTGCGAGCCTATACAGGTCAGGTGGTCTTAAACGACGCCGTCGGGATGTGGCAACGGTCAGGTGAGGTGAAACGACGTCGTGGGGGGTGTTGTTCGTCGTCCGTTGGATCCCTATTCTCCAGCGACTTTATCAGAAGAGCAGAGCATATGCTGTTTACATGATTGAATATATATATATATATATATATATGTACGTGATTACACTTATATATGTATAATGTATAGTCTAATCCTTCGTCTCCAAGTGAAAATCATTAGCAAATCCGTGGAATCAGAGCGGTTTTTGAGGAGAGAGTCTTCTCTGTCTCTCTCTCCGCCTCTGGTTTGTTTCTTCGATTCCTGCTTCGCCTTGATCTTTTTAAGACCCTCTCTCATGGTCAGCATCAGCTGGGCGTTTGAATTTCTTCTTTGGGTAAGTTTCCCTTTTTTCCGTTATCGAACACACAGATCGATTCTCTGGACACGATGAGGGTTTTTGATTTCTGGGTTACGCATTAGAGAGGTGGATTTTATCTGGATTCCTGAAAGTTTCTGCGATTCCTTGTTCTTCTTGTCCGTGTCTTTGTCTGCTGAAAAGGTTACAACTTTTGTGTTCATTCTGTTGTAGTCTTATCTGTTTGAAAACATCGACAATGTAGCTATATATCTGAAGGATTTAAAAGATTGCAGCTTTTGTTCTTCATTCTTTGAAATGTTGTGTTTTTCACTCGAGGGTTGTTTTATTTGATAACCCAATGAGGTATAAATGTTTGATTCGTAATCTAGGTGTGAATTCCATTCGCTTCAATTCTGCTTCTTTAGCTTGTGAATTTTGGAAATGCATGGAAAGCTTCAGTCAGGCCTATCAATTTCCTCAAGAACAAAAAAGAAATGATATTGTGTTTGCTTGCTAAATCTGCAGGATGGGAAGGGTGAAACTGAAGATAAAGAAGTTAGAGAACACGAATGGACGCCAAGCTACATTCGCCAAGCGGAAACATGGGATCATGAAAAAGGCTAATGAGCTCTCCATTCTCTGCGACATCCACGTTGCTCTTCTCATGTTCTCTCCCTCCGGAAAACCTTCCCTATGCTGCGGTAGACACAGGTCTGAACACATAATCATTCTGGGGTTTACCAAAGCATTTGAGCTATGAGATTCATGGGTCATTTGTTGTTCTTTCAGTACCATTGAAGAGGTGATTGCAAAGTTTGCTCAAGTAACGCCACAGGAGAGAACAAAGAGGTTGGTTTTATATTCTTCCTTACATACGAAAGAGGTGGGTAACTGATTTTCTTCTCTCTCATCGTTTACATTTGAAACAGGAAGTTGGAGAGCCTTGAAGTAAGTTGGTTCTGAGACAGATCTTTGTCATGATCTCAACCTGTTCTCTATCTTGTCCCTGATTCATGTTTTTTTTCTCAATGAGAGTTCAGGCGTTGAAGAAAACATTCAAGAAGTTGGATCATGATGTTAATATACGTGAATTCATTGCCTCCGGGTGAGTAGCAAACAATCCATAAACAAAATAACATCATTTGCAGCTTCATTGAGCCATTTGTCTTTGAACTTAATCTCTCATCTCTCTCGTCTTCTTGTCTTTGGGTTTTCTGGTTTCAGCAATCCGACAGTAGAGGTATTCACTCAAAAACGTTCAACCGTCTTATGCTACTAATTCATCTCCTTCACTTTCCATAGCCTTAAGCTCTGTAAACTGCATTTTAGGACCTGAGTCATCAAGCAAGGGCTCTTCAAGCTCGGCTTTCTGAGACGCACAGGAGAATAAGGTGACAAATCTGAAGATTGCTCTGTTTCTTTGTTCCTTGCCATATAGGTTGTGTCCCTTGTTCGCTCTGTACTTATTACCTGTATCATTTTCTCAAGCTATTGGTCCGAACCCGAGAAGATAAACAGCATTGAACATCTTGGGCAGCTAGAAATTTCGATCAGGCAATCCCTTGACCAACTCCGCGCCCATAAGGTATCCATCCCTCTATTACATGTTATCATTTCACACCGTGTGCCCGAATGAAGGAGATTTACACTTCTTTTTTGTTGCCAGCAAAATCTACTGCAGATGGAAAACTCTGGCCTTGTCAAAGATTGGTCAAACTGCTTGGTAATTTTCTCATGGCTGTTTCTTATGTTCCCGTTGGGGCAAGACGTTATCCTGAATCGACTCTTATGTCTAGATACAAGACGGGATTCAGATTCCACTTGATCAACAGCTCCAGTCTCTGTCCTGGATTGCTAACAACAGCAGCAGCAACATTGTCACTGAGGAACTGAATTTGATCCCCCAGAGGTTAGTGGATTTCCTCGAAACCGTTTCTTGAATTGGTAATCGTTTCTTGATCAAAATGATCCGAGTGTCTCTTACATATAATCCATCTTCCCTCTAGGGACATTGAATGCTCCGCGAGTTCTTCATTCGGGAGCTACTCGGGCTACTTTGGAACAGGAAAAAGCCCAGAGATTTCGATTTCTGGGCAAGAAACAAGCTTTATTGATGAACTGACCGGTACTGCACAACTGAGGCCGCTGGCAAACACGCAGCAATTTGCTTACATTCCTTACAACCCGAATTTGCCAAACGATGTAAAGCACCAACCTTTGCCTCCGGGTTTGAACTTACCGATGAATCAGCAGACGACGGATTATCATATGAATGATCTCTTTGAATCGCCTGGTTCTTCCCAAGCTAGGTTTGGTTCTAGCAGCAGCTCCATGCCTTGTTCTGTTGCCATGTTCGATGACTTCTTCTTTTCACAGGTAAAGTGACTTTTGTATTCTTCACTTTAAAACACCCATCAAAACGTTACTCTAAATTGCTGCCTGAATCTCTGAACATACATTCCCAAGATCGAAAATTTCTGATTTCTGATAAGATCAATTCAAATGGGTACCAAAGATTTGGCATTTTTCTGAAATTATATCCACAGCTGATGCAACCGAACTGAGAGATGCCACGGGAAAGCAAGGAGCTCGCTGAAGAGCAGAGCAAGAAGAAGACTTGCTTCCTTTCCGACACCGTGACTTTGGAGAGTCAAGAGACAGAATCTATTGATAGGTTCCATGAACAACCGACGATGAATCTGGCAGTGTAAAGCCAAGATCAGTAACTAAGAAAAATAGCGTGTTCTATTATAGAGATGCTTAACATTATGATACATATATAGTCGGATGGACTGGGATTTTGATTAATATGTGTTCCCATTTTCCGGTGATTCATTTAGCGTCTCGAAGGCAGTCACTGACGCCATGGCAGCCAAGGATGAGACCTCTCTCCCTCTCTCTCCCTCCCTTCCCCCCGTATCATTATTATATTTAGATAAAAAAAAAATTACATTTTTTTATTCATCCTTCCAAGTAAACGAATAACGTCTATTTATATTATGTATAGACGCATCTTTACACTTATTTGTATGTGTACATTCCTATTGTTACAAAGGGAATATAAATGAAATTTGCTATTTTCAATAACTGAACATGATTTCAATTTTCACCAAAAAAAATCTCTCTTGTTCGTTAACAGAGAACCAGTCATTCGGTTGCTTTTATTATACTTTTAAATATTCATTTTTTAATGTTTTTATATCATTAAAAAAAAAGAGTGAAAAAATTATTGATGTCTTGTAGTACTTTAGTTTAAATATATGTTGTTTAGCGTTTAAAGTTTGGTGTTTTTTTATTTTTATTAAATTATTACTTCAATCATATTCGATAAAATAATATATTGATTCGAACACGTTGTTTTAGAAACTTTTATTAATTGTCAAAGGGAAAAAAAATTAAATATTAAAATATGCTTTAAGAAAATTTCAAATGTAAAAATAAATAGTAAAAAGAAAATAATTTAGTTGTTATACTCGAGTATGGTTAAAAAATACAATCAATGTTTATTATTGAATTAAGGGAAACCCCTGAGGGGTAATGAAGCGAGTAGAAAAACAACAAGTTCAGAGCATGACAGATTTTTGTTTGTATAATTTGTCTACTTAAGAAAATGATTAAACACCTTAAAATTATATGAGGCATCTAATCATAATTAGCTGGCAGATGATTACGACACTGCCCTTTTTTCAAGATTACAGCAAATTATTTAAATCGCTCTCATAATCATCTATCGAATTTAATTATATATATTTGATTTTTGGAATTTTTTTGTTACTGTTTTCTTGCGGTGCTTAATGTTAGTATTATGACTTTTATCCACCGGGTTATTGAATTAGACACCTACCCCGTCAGATTAATTCCATTTTCTTCTTTTTTTTTTTTTAGGTAAAAGTCATCCTAAGATCATCAGTCCATTAATTAAAAGTGATAATATAGCGAAAACAAAATTAAGATTTTTTTATTATTTTATCCAACAACTGGATTTCTTATTAGTTACTATGAATGACTAATTTAAACTTAATACAGATTTTGTTTTGCAAAAACTAATGCAGATTAGATAATTAATATTTTTTTAAGAAAGGATATATTCCTTCTCTGATTGGTATTCTCTACACAAATTCTCTATTTTTCAAAAAGCGCAACCAATACAATTATGACACGTAAGCGCCGAAATTTACGGCGCTTCACATGGCGATGCTTCAGAAAGATTCGCAGACGTACGGTGCGTGTTGTTCACCATCCTACGGTCTGAACTTAAGCAGAGAGATCGGACGGTGGAATATCATCTTAAACTGATGGATCCTCTGCATGGACGACACGTGTACGCAATATAACACCGTTGATGTGGACGGGTACAAAGACAAAAGAAAGCGCGTTTCTGTTGCACGTGGCTCAAGACAGTGACGTGTCGGTAGTTGACCCTTTCAAACATATAGCCCAAAAACGCACCGTCTCGACTTTTCCCTCCCAACCTCGTAAATATTACTATATTTTATCTAAGCGAATAATATTTTAGTTTATATTTAATTCGTTATATGCGTATTATTCCCGAGGTCGGGTTTTTTTTTTGTTGCTATGTTTACAAAATAAAGGAAATTTATTGGAAGTATGTGAGATGGGACATAACATTTGTGCAAATGATGCAAAAAAATTTAGTATGTGACGTCGAGTTCGAATTTGAAATTTAGAAAGAAATGTATATTTTAAATTATATAACTATCGAGATTAATCTTGGTATTAATTTAGGAAAAAATATTTGACAAAGCGACTGCGTCTTCTTCTTCTTCTTCTTCTTGGAGTGTTTTGTCTGATTGGTCAGTGAAGCAAATGTCATCTCTCTCTGCTTTTCTCTGTCCTTGAATTTTTGTCTTCAACGCTGTGGAATATGGAGTACAGCCTTTTGCTTTTCTCATAAACATCATGATTGAATATATATATATATATATATATATATGTACGTGATTACACTTATATATGTATAATGTATAGTCTAATCCTTCGTCTCCAAGTGAAAATCATTAGCAAATCCGTGGAATCATGTTTTCAATCTGGAAATAAGTAAAATTTTGCTACAAGCGATGTAATTATTGTGATGAGAATGTTAGTGTACCATGTCGGTATACTTGTTTTGTACTAGTTTTCACCTTCACACACACTGAAATTTTTTACTGCACATGTTAAAATGGTAAAACACAACAGCTGTAAAAATAACATGACTCCAAGTGAAGGGTATTATCTTCAAGATTTAGTACAACATAAGATTCTGTTTCAGATTCTGTCAAGAGAGCGGTGCTTCAACACATGTAACCGTACTCGAAAGCCAAACAAAACAACTGACATTACCAAACAACACCCTTACAAACGTCTCTCACATACCCGACAGGGACAAAAACGTCAAATAACAACCAAGCATGACTATTTCACTATTATAGCGGGTGGTAAATTTCCACCTCTGCCCCACCCTTTCCATCGCTACTGCCTGCTTACCACAGTACAATTTTTTTTTACCCATAGTCCAAAATGGCAAATCAGCTCTAATAAAACAAAGCCCTTTTCACCATGTTGCCCCTCCCCACACAGAAGAGTTCTTGGAGTGCTAAAAGGCTCCCAAAAAACCCAAATGCCTTATAGCCCTCTTTCTCCTCCTCTTCATCAAACCCTCGTTACACACAAAACCCTAAATTACTAATACTATATATATATATATATAATTATACTCTTCTCAACAGGACAGGATATCAATGGAACTGAAGGCCGGTGAAGGTCTGGCCGAAGGACCAACCAGCGGGCGCCACGTTGTTGGAGACGACGGTCCGGCCATCACCGGCGGTGACCTTAAAGGAGAGGGCTTGGCCATCGAGGAGGTTGTTGCTCTGCCAGTTCTGCCCCCAGTTCCTTGACATGGACTGCCAATTTGTTCTTGAGCCTTTCACCGACACTGCGTGGACGTCACCTGCACCTCCGACGTTGGTGATGAGGACGAGGTTGAAGTATGAGTGACCGTTAATTGTGAACCTTATGCCACCCTTTCTCCGGCATGGAACCCTGCACGAGAAAACCAATCGTCTTAATTGTCAAGAACACAAAAATTCAACAAGAGAGAATTCAATGAAGTTGACATTTTTTCCACTTGAGCAGTAATTTAATGTGGTGTGCTGAAAGGTCTAACGAGAATTCTGTGCTGAGGAACAATGGCATTGAACATTGCTTTCTCATTTCAGAAAAGTTGAAGTCTTTTTCTACCTACAATACAGAGAATCCATAAAACCTCTCTTCTACTTGAGAGGTGCTCTGGAGATGCAAGAACTTAGACTTGGTTAGTACCCATTTGATAAATAGATGAACTAATTGTTGACGAGAAGCATACCTTCTGTAGGAAACAGGGACAATGCCAGCCTTGTACTGAGCAATGCGCTGAAAGATAGGCTGAGAGAGGTCAAAGTGGTGAAGAGGAGGGTTGCACCACCCACCGGCATTGTTGGGCAATGCGTTGTTCGGAGGGCAGAAATTGGTGGCTGTGATGACAATGGAGCCAGGCATACACCACTTGCCATCGCTCTCGCACCGCAGCTCGAAGCACGCACCACAGCTCAGTCCGTTGTTGAACAAAGCCGTGCTTAAGGCCGCTGTGTTGGTCCCATAGCCCTGGCTGTAGAGATTTCCATACCCACATGCCCCACCTGCGGGATGAAAGTGACGATTTTTCATGATGCCCACGATATTTGGGAGAAATGGGTGTCTGAATTTGTAAATTTCCATATTACCCACGAAATTTCAGTAAAGTGGGTGGAAGTCTTTAAGTCAATGCAGAATTATGTTGTTCAGGGTCTCGGTCATTTGTCAAACATGTCGCAGAATTACGAAGTCTCTCAGGCATTTTGACGAACATGTGGAAAAGTTTCCTTTTTTTCAACAGTGAAATGCCATGATGCAAAAGAGAGTCAATATGGAAGTCGCAGTCCAACTGGGGGATATTGTTTCAAAACAAGCAATTATGCAAAAGCACTCAACTTTTCGATTAAAATGTCCGTTAATGTATAAGAGAGACAAAGAATCCCGCATACCCATTGTTCCTGAAGCATCATTTCCGCCATAGAAGGTGGCATGAGCGTTGATCCACCCTCCGTCGTAGCCATGAACAGAGCACACAACTGCAGAGAAGCCCAACAGCAAAAACCCCAAAAGACCCATCCTTTTCCTGTCACATTCAAACACGGTAACCATTAGACAACTACACAATACTGGCAAGCGAAACATGAGTTACAAAAACCAAAAAGGGAATTTGGTTTGAGAAGAGTGTGAGAGACTGATGATTACATGGACATTCCCCCGTGCGCTCGATGAAAAAAAAAAAAGAGCAGGGCTTTGAAGATAGAAAGAAATGTAGAGTTAAGAGAGAGAGAGAGAGAGAGAGAGAGAGAGAGAGAGAGAGAGGCTGTTGGTTTTGTTGGGAGTGAGGGGAAGAGGGTTCATGCCATGGGGGATTTTATAGAAAGTTTCAGTCTCATTTACTCCTTTTTTCACCTTCCTTCTAGGGTTTTTTTAACCTAAATCCATGCCCCCCAAAAAAGAATCTTTTTAAAAAATAAAAATAAATTGTTCAGCTCCTTCCAAATTCAAATTTCTTAAGCTTGTATAATTATTACAACTTTACCATTACCACTATAAACAACAACGTATGTTTCGGATGTTCAATACTAGAGATTGCACTGTCCTTTGACCATGTAAATCTCTAAAGTTCGAGTCTTTTCACAATGGGTGTTCTTCTTCTACGTTTATTTTTAAAATACATTTAAGATTTCTTGGTAAAATGTTTATAATTTTTAACTTCAATATTTCGAAAATAATATATACAAGTGTGTCTGAGAGAGAGAGAGAGAGAGAGAGAGAGAGAGAGAGAGAGAGAGAGAGAGAGCACATGTGGGCGTTGGCAGGCGGTTTTGATGGTTAGAAATTTGGAAGCGTGTGGCTTCTTCTGCAGCTTTCTTTTTCAGTATCTAAATGGGCCATCCCCTTCCCTTTATTTCATTTATTTTTTCTAATTTCTATTTCTTGGATGAATTAATCTAATGATCCTTTTCCATTAAAATAATTAAATTTGATGGTCACTAAATATTTATTTTTTTCTCATGTCTGCAAGTGCACTTGTGCACCCGTTTCTATTGATCACCCTATGAAGAAAAAGGAAAACAAAACGAAAACCTCTGCGTTATTAACTTATTATCCGATTCAAGATTGTCTAAAAATAAAAAAAAAATATATATGATAGCATATATGATGGTAATAAATTGTTTGGAACAGAACCCACGTACATAGTACTCGTGTAATACTTGTGAGCTTATGTGTGTGTATGTTTAAATTTAATGCATATGATATATACATATACATATATATATATATCATGCACATGGAAATTCTATGAAATTACATACTATATATATATATATATATAATATTGCGACCGTATCTTTTCCGAAGTTGTTTGATATGTCGCAATTCACGAGATTGTGATTTGGTGTTTGGCATCAAACTACAGGACCGTGATTTTGGGGCAATCAGGTGTTTAATAATATTTTATGTACACTAATAATATAAATACATTTTCTTTTGTCTATATGTGCAAAAGAATTACTGTGGATCAAACAGTTGAATAATTTCCATTTATAAGTTGCTTAAATATTAAACATGGGGTCTCTCCATATTTTGTTACTAAAAAGTAAAAGAATAAAATGAATTACTAAATTAATAAACAGATGAATACAGATGGTAAAGGCATGATAATGCGTTCTGAAGATATAAAAAAGATTATCTCCATCACTTGGTATTTATTATTAATCCAATTTAAAATTTATAAAAATAAATAGATATAAAAAATAATAAAATTAAAAAAAAAAAAGAGGGCATGGCATAAGGACGTGTGCCACCACAGGAATCAAAGCGCCAAGGTGGTCAAAACCATTTTACTTCGTCTCCTCAAAAGCAGTGAAAGTTCTGCTGTCTCCTATTTAATAATCTCTCGTTCATTTATTATTTGTTATTATATAATAATAATAATAATAATAATGAATTTTCAATTATTCACTCTTCTTATTCTTTAGACCGAAATCAATTTAAGTATAGCTTAAACCTAACACTTGATGGTTTGTATATTATAAACTAATCTTACGTTATCATTATTGCATTAAAGCTATGATTTATTTTTGAAATGGTTAAATAAAGTAACGACTGCTACTAACCGCTTAACTACTTCCAAACACCTTTTCACAGGTTGCCCGAAAACTGTTAGATCTCATCTCAGCCGTTGATCGTAGGAATTTGACGGCTGTGATTGTTCTGCTCAAGCACCAGAACGAGAATCGGATTCGGCCTCTGCCTCTCTGCTGTTTAAAGTCGAAGGTCAAACTGGTGTTGAGAATGTGCAAATTTACGAAATTGCCATTAACTTTTTATCATTTGCCGGTAATATTTAACTTGGGTATTATTAGTTTCCAACGCTAAATTATTTTACTCCCTCTACTCTATTATATGCTGTAGATAATATTTTTTATTATTTAATAGATATCGTTTTAAATTTTTTAGATGATTTTTTTAAAAAAAATCCCAAATTTATGCTCAATTAAAAATATCTAATTTCAACAAATTATTAATTAGAAAATATATTTTTTATATATAATGATATTTTAGTAGAAATATTAAAAAAGGATATATAAGTTTTTTTATATTTGTTTAAAAGTTGGGGAAAAATAAAACGATGTTTATTAATAAATGGAGGGAGTAAGTAAAGATTAAGGTTTTGCTGAAGGCTCAATTGAAAACAAAATAATTTTAAACTAAATCAATCTTTAAGAAGAAATCAAATAACCTGCGATCGAAATCTCGCACAAGTAGTTGATGCATTTATTATGAGTAGTTTTAAAGTTATACTATTTAATTATTAAAACTTACAGAAACATAAGGAGAAAAATCAAATATGGAATAATCGATTTAATTTAAGTGTCAGATTATCAAATATAGAATAGCTTCAAGTTATATAAAAGTTGCTAAGTAATTAAATCCCTTTGATGTTTAACTTGGAAGGTTAGAGTAATCGAATTAAGGGCCATTGTTAATCATGATTAAGCACATGATGACCACTTCTGTTTCACTTCACGTGAAAAGCTAGGGGGGGACAAAAGAGGACCATGTTAACGGCCGAAAACATTTATCATAATTTATTAATTTATCACTTACATATTTTAATCATCCATATATGAATTTATATAATTAATTTGATAAATATTATTTGTGTGATTGCTGTACATGAATTAATTCTCCGCATAAATTTTTTCGTTGCATTTCCTATGCAGATTTAATTAATTGCTCCTTCAGTTTCTAAAAAAATATCGTTTTAGATTTTTTCAGTATTATAAAATAATATAAAAATTCTTTTATATCCCTATTAAATTACATTCTCATTAATTTTTTATTGAAATTAATTTTTTTAAATAAGGATAGAATTATAAATTTTCTTGTAAAATCATCGAAGAAAAATCTAAAACGACATTTAATTAATAATAAAAAATATTTTGATAAATATATGATATGTTCACTTTGTTCAAACTCTTAATAAATACGTAAGAAACTCTGCGAGTTATTCAAACCTCACTTAATAACTCATTAAATTCGGTATCTAACCTAATTTCATTTGTCAATTCAGAAGAGCAGTGTCTATAAAATCATTTACATGTTTTAAATTTTTCGATTTTTGACGGTAGAAGATGTAATGGACTATAAAATTCTAAATCATCATCACATGCTTTTGTCCCTCATCCATGCATACATAGATTTCGTGTGTAATATATGCATGCACATACATACGCTAATGAATGTGTATGTGTATGTGTATGTGCATGTCATGTAGATATATATAGGGGACAGAGTTCGTATCACGTAAGATTCGGCGAGGCTAAAAGGTCGTATTAAGATATGATTAATCAAACCAACGCCTCATCTGATTGGACCTTTTCCCATTTATTTCCTCAATTCAATTTGCATCACTTAAAATATTATTTCGTTTACGAAGCCTTGGAATATATATATATATATATACGTTTTTTGTTAGTTTAATATTCAAATCCGAAAATGATGCGGCAACCGACATAATATATATATAGAATGTATAAATTGTTATTTTTGTACTGAATTTGATGAGGGTTTTATATAATTTCGGATTGTAATCATTAGTTCATTCATCCACCTATATTCTAATACATTCTGTAATTTCAGCAAAATTCTTCTGGGGCCATTGGAAAGGTCAAACGGGCAGTGAAACAAATACCAAAAATCAGAAACTCTACCATGTTAATGTTACAGAGCTTTCTTCTTCTTCTTCTTCTCGAGTTGCTTTTTGAGGTTAACAATGATCTTATCCTGCGCCTCCACTTGGAAATCCTTTTGCTTTAGATTCTTCTTCAGCTCTTCTATTTCCTTCAAGAGCTCCTCCTCCCTAGCCTTGTCGTCTGCACACTTATCACCATTACAATGGTGAATATCTGTCTTCTGTTTCTTACAATCCTTGGGGTTCTCGTCCGGAATACTTCTCTTCTTGCCTGGGATTTCTCCTCCGGAATCATCTTGTCCCATTTTACGGACATACCAACTGGCTTCTGATCCAGAATTTAGTCTAAAAGTAACCAGCTTTTGCGGCAAACCCGACGAGTCCTGGAATCAGATGTGGGAGGTTATTTCTTCACACTGCTAAACTGTAATTTCAGACCTTTTGACTCCTAAACCAGGAAAAGCTAATTAATTACCTTTTCAAGATTTCCTTCAAGGTTTTCAAATGCCTGGTTGGCTTCTTTTGAAGCCTTGAAAACAGCGGCCGCACTGTAGAAACCTCCCGGTTTTTTTGATGGCTGCCGAAAATTTACAAACATAAACCCCACATGTTAAAAAAAGAAAACCAAGAAAATGCTGCACCAGGTCTTGTCCAGAATCCTACACACAAAAGGTGGAAGATTTCCCCACCTTAACGTCAAGCGTAAAATCCCCAGAAAATACCGCACTCAACTCTTCAGAGGGCACATCATGAGGGATCCTGTGCAGAAAGAGCCTTGCCATCTCAGTTTCCAACATCTGCAATAGGTAGGGATGTCTTTTAGAAAATATGCATTCAATTTCTTTTTTCCAAATTGAAATGGGTTATCCCTTACATCTTTAGTCATCGAAACCGTAGTGTCCACTCCTTTCTCTATTACTGCAAGAACAAGCTTCATTGCAGCAGCTGCGTCCTGTATGCAATCATGTGCAGCCCCGTCCTTCCGGACTTCATAACCCAATGCAGACTAAAAAGAACAAAGCACAGAAGATATTAGATAAGTGGTATTATAACATATCAAGAACATGATATAAATGTGAAATTCCTCTCTGGTTTCCCTAGAGCAGAGAGCCATCAAAGACTTGCCTTGCACAGATTATTCAGCGAAGGTCTTCGACGCTTATATCCATTGGAAAACTTGAATATAAGTGAAGTATCAATTACTCTGGCATGATCTATCTTCATCGCTGGGATTCAAAGATGTGCAAGAATAATTAACTTCAATAACAATCTGTCACATACACAAACAAGTATAACTTTCTTTTTTCTTACCTTTCAGATCATTGTTCAAACTGTGACCTACCAAGATAGTATCCCTAGAGAGAAACCTCCGCATTTTTTTCTGCGAAATTCAGAGGATAACATATAGACTGAAACCTTGCCACTGAAAAAAAGGCCCCAATGGGACGACCAAAATAAAGACGCCAAACGTAAAAGCATGATACCTGTATATCTACCATGGATAAGGTAGCTTTTTCAATATCTGCAGCAGTGACCCCAGTAATATCAGTCCTATAATCAGTAACTGGTTTGTTCGGGTTCACAAATTTATCAAGTATAACCTGAATCACAAAAATCACAAGTAACACAATTGATTTGTGGGATCATCAGGAAAGAGAAACAAGTAAAAAGCTAAAAAGGTGCTGACACAGAATAAAGGATGAGATGTGTAAACAATACATTTAATTCACGGTCCACGACACCAACTCGAACAACAGCTTCGGTGCCATCTTCACAAAGAACCATCTCACAATCGACCGCTATCATTTTAGTACATTTCATCACCTTTGACTTCTTCTTTCTGAGCTTGATCACAAGCCAATCCTGTTTCACATTCCCAAAAGTTGAACAATTACACAAGCAAGAAACGGACATTCCTTTCAGAAATAACTTAAATATTCAACAGAAAGTAAAATCTGGTCGATCAAGGGACACTATACCTCAGTATGAGATGGGAACCCGTAGTCAAATGAATAATCGGGATGCTCTAGAGTCATTCTTACAAGCCTCTGTACTGCCAACATCATAGTTACAACATATTACTACACTACCAGCATGAGAACAATAGCTGCTCTCTCTAGTCTCTATCTGAACAAAATCTCAAGTCTCAACACTAGGGGTGGCCATTTCGGTTATTAACCGAATAACTGAGCCGAACCGAACCGAATAAGACATAACCGTATCCGAACCGAATCCGACATCAAAACCGAACGGTTATGATTTACTTAAACCCAAAAAACCGAAACCGAAACCGAACCGAATAAAAAATAACCGAAAAAACCGAGAGAATAACCGACATTTTCTTTGGAAAATTGAACTTTTTACCAAAACCGAACCGAACCCGAACCGAAAAATAACCGAACCGAACCGAACCGGAATTTCTATAAAAACCGAATGGTTATAGTTTTTCTATAACCGAAATAACCGAACCCGAATATAACCGAACCGAACACGAACCGAAACCCGAATTGGCCACCCCTACTCAACACCAGGTTCTACCTTAGCTTCGAACAGATTACTTTCCATGCTCAAATTTACTGTTTACATCATCAACTTATGTTTTTCTATATCCGTAAATGTCCGCACCTGCTCAGGAGTCTCTTTATCTAGAGATTCCTGCTTGAACTTTTCTATCAGATCATTGTTTGCGTCACGTTGCAGAACCCAGGCGAGATACTGAGAGTAGAAAAACAAAATAAATGACAGCCACTTTAATAAACCTTACAATTACAAGCTGAGAAATTAACACATACCTGCAAATCTTCTTTCTTCTTAAAGGTCATCAGAAAAGCTACCATATCATCCTTGGACCTTTTCGATGGATCGCTTAAGCTCGAACCAAACTTCTTGTCATAAACATTGAGAAATTCCTTCCATCCGCCATTCTCGCCCTGCAAACCTCGCTTCTGAACTATCTTCAACAGGGTTTGCAGCACCTTACCGAAAATTTTCGAACGTCAAATACAAAATCCAAAGACGCAGAAAACGGATTGCCAATCCAGAAATCACAAAGTTTTTCCAAAAAAAAAGGGGCTCAAACAGATAGAAACACGTACTCTTCTCTCCGCGGTCGCTAGTTTCTGCTCCATTAGCAAGTTCCGGCGGCAGTAAACGGAGAATTGCAATATCGATTTTATCTGCTAAGTCGATCCAAATCACAGTCAGAGAAACACCTAAATAATATCTAGTTTTTAAAACACATATGAACAAAAGATTCAAGAAAAAGTTTTGTTGAACAATTAAAACACATAGGGCAGCTATCTAGCAACTATAGATTCAAGAAAAAGTTTCAACTTTTCACCAGAAATTTCAGTAGCAAAGTAACTTGCTGAAAACAAAATGGCTCAGACATTGTCAATTTGTTAGTCCCGCTACTGAGATATCTCAATTGAGTCCACACAAAGAAATTGAGGATGGTAAAAAAAAAAATACTCTAATGATACATATAAATCCCAATTGAATCTTATTAGGAATGGTACAACCACACGAAGAACTCACAGAGACAGAGAACTAACCCATCACCCATGGACACTATCGAACATGAACTCAAAGAAGTAACCCATCACACATGTATTCAGACTATCGAACCAACCCATCACCCATGAACACTATCGAACACGAAACAAAGGAGAAACTCACAGAAGAGGAAGTTTCGGTGTCGCGGAACAGGGAGTGCGATTCCGAAAGCTGGGGAGAGAAGACAGAGGAGATTGAAGGAGACAACGCAGGGTCGAGTCGGGTAAGGAAGAGAGAGGATACCGGTGGTTCACGACCGAGGCTGGAGCAAAATCACAGACAATCGACGAAGGAAACAACGCAGGATCGAGGCAAAACAGGCGAAGAAGGAGGCTGGAGGCGAGGTACGGTCGGGCTCGAGGCAAGGCAGGGTCGAGGCTGGAGAAAAATCACAGACAGGCGACGAAGGAGAAAACGCAGGATCGAGCTCGCGGCGAAGGAGGCTGAAGGCGAGTCAGGGTCAAGCTCGAGCAAAATCACCGCGGCGACACAGAAGACGACGAAACAGTCGACGACAGGAGGCAAGGCAGGCAGAGGAGGTAGACAGAGAGCGAGGAGAGTTAGGCGTCAGTGTCGTCGACTGGGAAGGGGTTTTTTACCCAAACAACCCACTTCGGTCGCATCTATTTCACCTGTGCACCACCAAAAACATAACACATTTTTTTTCCTGTAAAAAGACGAAATTACCCTTAATGAATCACGATATTTATCCATTCAAAAACAACTTCGTTATTACGACTTCGTAATTAAGTCTAAATATAGTTACAATTGATTCTTAAAAAGGTGGTAAAAAAATTATCTGCCTTATTTTAGTTGTATATCAGTTATATGTTAGTCGTAATAAAGTCGCAAAAAATAAAACGAAAAGGGTATTTCGGACTTTTCCACCCGAAAAGTGGGTTAAAATTGAAAAATTTTTTTTTTTTTTTTTTGGTGGTGTACACTGAAATAGATGTGAATGAAGTGGGTTATTTGGGAGATTTTCCCACTGGGAAGTGGAGGAGGACGGGAAAAAAACCCTAAATTTTTATGTCCATCGGTTTAATCGGGTAACCGAAACCGGGTATTTGCCCGGGGACATTGTTGGTTAATGCTGTGATTTATAGGTCCAAACAGTAAGAAGAGAACACTAAAACTGTGATATTCGTCACTACGGTTACTCTTTGCCTAACATAAAAAGACTACTCCCACCCCCACGGTCTACGTGATAACCCCATTCATAAATCAGGTTTGGTTTACAAGGTTTTCCAATGCAAACCGGTAAAAAGATAACCGGGTCCAAGATCAAACCAAACCGAATGGGAAAGAAAGACTCGTGAGTTTTACACAGATTCTCATATCTAAGAAGTGAAGCTAAAAGATGAAGTGATACAATCAAAAGCTCTAATAAATTTGCTTGCAACAAGATGAAACCTGAGTAAACAAAAGAATCACAAACTAAACAAGGACTTGGAATCCTTTCACAAGGCACAAAAACCATATACACTACACAGCCTGAATGATCTTCCAAGACAGAACAGGGTCAAGGTTTTTGGTTGAGTTACTACAAATCAGCTGTAAGCCAAGTGAATTAACCTTACTAGATGATGGCTCTGCTACCACAAGGCTTTTTCTTTGCCTCTCGACCGCCCGAGTGAGAGTTGATCTGTCAGTTTCTCGGTCATATATGAACTGCTTTTCTTGAGTTTTCCCGGAAAATCCTTGCTTGAATTCCCCTTCAAGGTGAGGTTTTTCTTAACGCGGTTCCTGTTGAGAAGCATCATGGTGCTTCTTGGAGGCACGTTCAGAGCGCTTTCGACACAGTCACCCACCTGGGCACAGCCCCACGGCCTTGTAGATGGCCCATCTTCTCGGAAAGGTTTGAGCTTTGGGAAATTGTTTCGTACTCGGGAGAGAGGAGAGTTCTCTCCTTCCCGTTTCGTGCATACTGGACAAGGTGGGTCATTCCTCTGGGTCTTTGGTGTTGTCTGATCCAGACATTCTGCGTGAAAGACGTGGCAGCATGGTAGCACTCCTGTGACAGGCATGTCTCCACTTCTTATGATCCGATGAGAACCCCAAGGTGATCTCTGTGAGAGGAACCTGTCACACAATCCGCATTTAAAAGTTTTTGACACTGTTGACGGTGGTAGAGTTGAATTTTCCGACTCAATTAGCTCGGAAACATCCACCGTATCGATGCTACTGCTGGCGCTGCTCCAACTGCAGGCATCTGCAGAGTCAGATGCTTCTCTAACAGTCTCAGAAGGAAACATCAAAGGGTGGACGGGTTTGGACAAGAAAAAACGCCGGCTTGAGATGTTGCGGTGGGATGACGTGTGTGCCCTTGCAGTAGATTCAGAGTCACCACTGTCAGAAAACGATGAAAATGAACCCCCGATATCCGCATTTCTCGATGTTCCCTGTAAAAGTGGAAATATATATGATTGCAGCAAATTTCCGATAAATAAGTTACTTTTGTTTACGATGGCAACATGATTACCTCTACTGTAGGAGTAAAAGGGACTTTTCTGAGAATATGATCTGCCCAAAGACAGGAGTTAGTTAGAATTTGCTCCCAATCAGAACCAAACTAAAATTAAGTTCTTAGAGTGGTAAAGCTCAATAACGTATAATGCAATGTTAAACACAAACCTCCCCTTCTCAAGCTTTCACAACTGTTAGCATTGACATCTCGTAAAGATGGAGGAGTAAATTGAGGACACTGAGAAAGGTCAGAAGGACTGCTTAAAAACACCCCACCACCATCGGATACAGTGTAGCGGTGACCAAGAAGAAAACTACCACTTCTCGCCCAGTTATGACTGTTTGATGATGCAGATGAGTCATAAAACCTGATACCATCATTAACCCCATTGGAGTCCCATCTTGAAGGGGGAGGGGAGAAACTTGTATTAGTCCTCCAATACGGTTCATGTGGGCCAACAGAGCAGTCCCTGCTTTCAGCATTTGATTCATGTGGCCTTGCAGCCACGCAACAGAGTGAACCCATATTTTCTAGAGCAGCCCTCTAGACAAATCTCGCAATATCCTCGGGTTGAAACAGATAGGGGAAAGTTCAACTTTTGAGAGATTAAAGTGTATCACACTGAAAAAAGTTGCAATGAGCAAACTAGCTCACCCAACCACCCAATTCAACAAATTTTGAGACCAAATTTCGAAACTTTGTAACAGCTCACCGATTAAAATGCATAGAAAAAGTTTAGAGTCTGGGATCTGCTATGTGTCTATTGGCCTCAACCTAGCATTTCCCGGCAATCGGAAAAACCAACGCAACCTATCACTTCTCTGCTGGACTCAGAATCGCAAAACCTAAAATAGAAAGCAAAGAATCAGGAAGATTACCATCAGAATGTGTTAAAACTGTTCATTGAACTCCATTGTCAAAAGCATAAAGAGAATTTGGGCATAACAAAAAAGTATTATCTCAGTTTCATCCTACGACCAACAAGATGTAGCCACAAAATTAAAAATCAATTCTTCAAAATTACCCAGAAGCAGAAAACGCAGCAATCAAATACGGAGAACACGAAAGCAAACGATCTCGTAAGTTCGTAACAGAACTTCTCATGGCATCGCAGAATCATTCCGGAGACGGAATTGAAAAGATCGATCGTGAATCCCAAAGAACTGTTCAGAAGAGCATAGTAGAGTTCTTGCGGAAGAGTGGAAGGGCTTACAGATACGAAACAACGGGAAGAGACAACAGTTGTCGGAAGAAAAGGTATCCCCCTTGGCGGTTTCCTGCCGAGAGAATCGATCGAGAACCCTAATTTCTCGAGGGGGAGGGAGTCTACCTCATCAGACAGTTTCCGCCCAAATCACTTGCTGTATTTATTTAATTCGCATTAATTATAAACAATGGAAATAAAATTCCTTAAACGGTAACTAAAATATTCCAACTGTTGATAGAAGAGTAACAAATATTAAATAGTCAAATCATAAATTAAGATAGTCCATATATGGAATGGAATTAATATTAATATATTATGGTTGTTAGTTAGGAATGATTATCACTGTGGTTGGGCGTGACCAATTTATTAATAAATCGATATCTAGGTTTCATGTAAAGATTGGTGTTCGTATTAATTTATTTCGTTAAATCAAAATGTATATATTGTGGTTGTAACTAATTATTAATAAACCAAATACCAGATCTAATATATCTATAAATAAACTAATTATTAATTTATTATGTTAATCAAAATACGAAAAATTTCAATACAAATAAGCTTACAAGAATATACACATAATGTTTAGCAATTGAAAACATTAGCCGACTATGCCAACAAGGCCACGAGATCGTCTATCGACTTTAACGTCTTCTCGTAGTAGAGGTACGATTCGTATACCTTCGGTGTCCGTACGTAGTAATCCAGCTGCTCCAATAAAATTTAAATAATATAATATGAAAAATGAATTTATTATTTTTTAAAATGAAATTATTTGTAGAATGTTACGTAAGGTTAATTAATGATAATTACGGTTATTAATGATGTACCTCGGTCATGTTTTCGACGAGCTCGTTGGCCTTCGTGACGTAATCTTTCCGGCGAATCTCCGGCAATAAGTTCATGGCGTTGGTCAGGTCCTGCGACAGGTAAGACTGTTTCAGCCTTATATAGAATATAACGTACCTCCACGACATGTGGTCCAGCATCTCCCTGATGCTCCTCAGCCCCTCCGCCGTCTGTTTTATACGCGCCGCCGCGTCCTCCGGCGATAGCCCCGGCTCGAAGTACTTCTCCCTTATGAACGACCTCACCCCCCACTTCTCCGCCGCCGCTGACGTGGCGGATGCTCCGTGGGCGGCGACGGTTAGGAGGATTGTGGTCAGGGTTCTCCGGCGAGTTGCGCCACCGTTTGTGAGGCTCTCGTGTTGGGTTTGATCTGAGGAGGCGACGGCGGAGAACGTCGGTTGACGGCGGCGGCTGGGACGGAGGAGAGACGGTGGGGGAGTGGTACCACTGTCAGAAAACGATGAAAATGAACCCCACCCAATGCAGACTAAAAAGAACAAAGCACAGAAGATATTAGATAAGTGGTATTATAACATATCAAGAACATGATATAAATGTGAAATTCCTCTCTGGTTTCCCTAGAGCAGAGAGCCATCAAAGACTTGCCTTGCACAGATTATTCAGCGAAGGTCTTCGACGCTTATATCCATTGGAAAACTTGAATATAAGTGAAGTATCAATTACTCTGGCATGATCTATCTTCATCGCTGGGATTCAAAGATGTGCAAGAATAATTAACTTCAATAACAATCTGTCACATACACAAACAAGTATAACTTTCTTTTTTCTTACCTTTCAGATCATTGTTCAAACTGTGACCTACCAAGATAGTATCCCTAGAGAGAAACCTCCGCATTTTTTTCTGCGAAATTCAGAGGATAACATATAGACTGAAACCTTGCCACTGAAAAAAAGGCCCCAATGGGACGACCAAAATAAAGACGCCAAACGTAAAAGCATGATAGGGGATGGGTCGTGAAGGCGCTGATTGGTTTTATGGTTTTTTTTTTTTTTGTGGATAGAGTGTGGGAGGAGCTGAAAATAAAAATTTTCTGCTCTTTTTTTCTGTTTATCGGAAAATAAAAAATTTCTTCCCCGGCTTCGTGTTCCGCCACGTGGCACGTTATCTGCTAAAAACGTTTATATAAAAATCGAAAAGTACCACGGGAAAAGGAAAAAACCGAGTTAGTCCAATATTACATTACAACCCAAATTTCTTATTTCAAGATTTTTAATATATACTTTATATTCCCATTTTTTTTTCCTTGTGGTCAATAAAAAAAAAAGTCTGGTTATTAGAGTAGTTAAACAGAAGGTTTAAAGAACAGCCCAGGCCCATAACCAGGCCCAACACGCAGTTTTGAAATCAAAGTTTCGAAATTATATAAATGGGCCCATGCCCAAAATCAAACAAAGTTAAACAGAAAATGTTTTGCTTTTGCTCTGATTTCAAGTTTCCATTACACGCAAACTGAAGAAGAATTCAATCGCTCAGTTCTTGTTCTTGTTTCTTGTTCTGTCCAGAGGGTTCTCATTTCGCTAGCCAATCGGAGAAACGCAGGAACGAATGTAGGCCGCTCATCGTGACTTCTGGGGAACGAATTAAGGGTTTTGAGGGTTTGTCGGGGTTTCTTCCGAGTATCTTTCGCCATTCCTCGATTATTCGTGAAGTTCGTGCCATCTTCTGAATCTGGGTTTTTTTTTTCTTCTGGATTTTTGTTTCGTTGTTTTGGCATGTGTTGTCGGGCAGGACGCTTACATGAGAAAGTACAGAGGAAGAGATGAAAGAGGAAGGTGGATAGAGAAATCAAAGACAGGAAAAAGTCAGAGGGACCTCCTCGTCCAGGATTCATTCTGCAGATGGAACAGAACAAAGACTCTAAGGTAGATCAACTCTAACCTGAATTTTTTTTGTTATGTTACATCCTGTAACTGCTGTATGATGGCATCCCCTTTCTTCCATGTTTCTTGGTGAAATCTGAAAATTATTTGGTGGGTGGTGTTGTTGGATCAGGTAGAAGATATGAGGCTGATCTCCCACCGCGAAGTGAAGGTGACAATACCTTTCAAGTTTCAACTCGACAACTCGTATGTTTAAAGCTTTTGTTTTTCACAATTTACAATTTTTCAATTCAGTGCTTAATCAGGGAAAATAGTTAAGTTTGGGGCCACTTGTCGTTTAGAGGGAAAAAAAGCCTTGAAACGACGTCCTTGTATAGCGCAATATAATTGGTTCCGACGCTCCTTTTTCCCGCGACCCGAGGGAAATGGACCGGAGCCGAGAAGCGCAGACCCAGACCCGGATTCTTCTGGCGTCTTTGTCGGCGATGGTCGCCGAGACCGTGACGTTTCCGATTGACCTCACGAAGACCAGAATGCAACTCCAGGGCTCAGGCGCCGACCGGGTCGGTGCGATCCGTGTCGTTTCGGAGATCGTGCGACGGGAGGGTGTGTCGGGTCTCTACAAAGGCCTGTCTCCGGCGATTATCAGACACCTCTTTTACACTCCGATCAGAATCGTTGGTTACGAGAATCTCAGGGGATTTGTCGTCGAAGACGGTGGGTCTCTCCCTCTTCCGACCAAGGCACTCATCGGTGGCGTCTCCGGAGTCATAGCCCAGGTAATGATTGCTTCATCCTTCGTCTTTCGAATCATCTGGATTCCATTTTATTGAATGTTCTTACTCGCAGTGATCTGCAATGTTGAAAATGGGTCTTTGCGGCAGACAGATTTCTTGACCAATTTTAACTTTTGGGAGTGATAAGATTAGTGGATTTGAACTGGAAGAATTGCCATTGAAAATGCTGTGTAGAAGAAGGCGGTAAGAAAGAGACTTTTGCGCAAAATGTGTAGCTTTTAGGCGCTAAATTTTGGTTGAAGGAGAGGGACATTATCTTTTGGTTTTCGCCAATAGATTCTGTGGCGCTCCAATAACTTGCGGTGTTTGGCCATTTGATATTCCCGTGGAATGGAGACTTAAATTTACAATTCTGCTTGCTACAAATTCTCTTGATGTATCCATGGAAGGCACTGCTGTTATACCATAAACCAAAATATGGTTCTAGCTTTCTCATTTCCTTCTTCTTTAAGAGGAGAGCTGTCTTGGTATTCCATTGAAGTGGAAAAGTAAATGTCTGCCTTCTAGTTCTGTTGGGAGTTCTATCACGACAAGTTTCATTGATGTTTTCTTTGATACTTTTTGTGGATACCCGTAAATCAGAGAGCGATTCTGGCTTTCTGGATTGTTGTTTCCTTCCCAAGGATGGACTTGATCTCTGTTCTTACTGAAGGGACAGATTAAGATGCTTCTTGTTTGTATGGCTAGAAATGCAGGTAGTGGCCAGCCCTGCTGATCTTGTCAAAGTGAGAATGCAAGCAGATGGAAGATTGATGGGTCAAGGCCTCCAACCGAGATACTCGGGGGCATTTCATGCTTTCACCAATATCCTCCAGTCTGAAGGAATTCGAGGGCTATGGAAAGGGGTTTTCCCGAACATCCAGCGAGCTTTTCTCGTGAACATGGGGGAATTAGCCTGCTACGACCATGCAAAAAGCTTTGTCATACAAAGCAATATCTCAGAGGATAACATCTATGCACACACACTGGCTTCTATAATGTCAGGTCTTGCCTCCACAGCCCTGAGCTGCCCGGCTGATGTGGTGAAGACGAGGATGATGAACCAGAGTAAGGACGATTACAGGAATTCTTACGATTGTTTGGTGAAGACGGTCCGGTATGAAGGGACACGAGCTTTGTGGAAGGGGTTCTTCCCGACATGGGCAAGGCTTGGCCCTTGGCAGTTCGTGTTCTGGGTCTCTTACGAGAAACTCCGACAGCTCGCAGGGCTATCTTCCTTCTAGCTAGTAGGCCCTCTCTCCTGTTAGATCTCTTCAAGGGAGGAGTCTGATGTTTAGATCATCAAAATCTGTTTTGTGGTCAATTTCTGCAGAGTTACCGAAGTAAGATCTTCAGTTTACAGTTTTTCTTGTTCAATTCTAACTCGGTCATTCATGCATTGATCTAAAATATTGCTTTTTGTCCAAAAAAATATTAATTTTATTTAGACTATGCTTTAATATTAAAGTTTTTGACTGTTCTAAACTGTGATCCAGATGTTATGTAATGTAACTGTACATTGTATAAATACATTAAATTATTGCTTTAGCAAGAAAATGACAAAACTGTTGCCGAATTCCTGTTTTTTCTGCGGATCGTTCCTTTATTCTTTTCATTTTTTTTTTCTGCAGATATTTAATAATACTATTGTTTTCTGAAATCTAAAGATCGATTTTTAGGTCAACACAAGTAAAGCTTCAATCTTTCCTTTGCTTCGTATAAAACAAATATTGAATTCCGTGTTGGAACTTCGGCTGGATAGGAAGCCCAGAGAAATTCTGCAGATCGAGGTGCTTTCGCTTTCCTCCTCTACTTTTTCCTTCTGTAACTGCGTGTTTGCCCATTTGCCGTCTCTTCTCTATTTTCTCGGGAAAATCCAGAAAGAAGAGGTTTCCATCAGACAACTTCGAAGGAAATAAGGTAACCTGTCCCTCCATGTCTGAAAATATACAAGCACATAAACGTGTGTCTGCATGTATACTCACATTTTACAGCACAGAGTCAGAGACGCGAAAAATCTCTGGGGTAGACATTACAGTGCAGATCACACTTAACCAACAATTGCTTTTTGAGAGCAGACAGGGTATACTTATGTTTGAAATATGTTTAGTTCGCTGAGGAAAAAGTTGAAGTATTTCAATTGACAATCCATCGACTTTTCCTGAGGTAAGAAAAAGGGTTGAGTCATCATGTTTAGCTTGTTTTGGAAATAGGTTTCTTCTATTTAGACGAAATTTCCTCTTACCATCGTTTCTTGGGCTGTCTGGATCGTTCTGGTTAGAGCGTTCCTGGGTTGGGGCAGGAATCGAGTGAGATCATATACAGGTTTGCCATTGTTTGGATAAAGTTTTAAACTTCCTTGCCCATACTTTGTTTTCACTCTGACGCTTGATACAGATTATCTTGCATTTGCATAGCAATCTTCTCGAGTCAACTGTTAGATTATGTTTGCTGATACCTCAAGTTCAATCAGAAAGTTTTTTCCTTTTTAAGACATTGAGCTAACTTGTGATGACTGATTAGTTTGAATCTCTGTAGTGAAGAGGAACTTCTAAACAAGAAGAGCTTGCTAGAAATGGGGAAAGATAGAGAAGTCATTCCAACGATCGATTTGGAAGAGGTTCCTGAGAAAATATTGAACCTAAGAATCCGAGAAGCTAGTGAGAGATGGGGATGTTTCAGGCTGATGAACCATGGCGTGCCTTCGGCTCTGATGTCTGAGATGAAGGAGACAGTGAGGAGTCTTTTCGACCGTCCAGATGATGTGAAGAGGCGAAACACAGATGTGATTCTGGGAAGTGGATATAAGGCTCCTAGCAAGATCAATCCTCTCTATGAAGCATTGGGTCTCTATGACATGGCCTCTTCTCGAGCTGTTAATACCTTCTGTGACCAACTCGAAGCCTCTCCTGGACAAAGGTTTTCTCTATCTTTCTCATCGTTTCTTTATGTAGAGTAAAGTTTTAATGTCCCTTTCTTGACAATATTGTACCCTCTGTCCAAATTGATGCACCTCCATTGTTTCATGACAAAGTTTTCCAATCTCCCTTTCCCTGTTCCTACCTTTCTTTTTCTGTTTTCACTCATCTGGCTGAGCATCTCAGTTTTGTGTCCTGTGTTCTGAAGTTTCTGCTGTACTTTCTTGGCGAATTACCCGGGTCAAGGTTCATGTATACATGTGGGTTCATGACAAAGGTTTTATATTTGCCCCACTTTGTTTTTCTTTGTTCTGAATTGGTGTCTTGATGTCCTTCCTACAGCGAAATTTCAGCAGTTGGCATGATGAGTAGTTTGCATAGCCCGAGTTGAATGTCACGCGCACATGTAGCTTTATATGTCCTCGTGGACTTTTGGTCTTCTTCTTGTTGCAGGGAGACTATACTGAGCTATGCTAGAGCTATTGATGGTCTTGCAAAGGATTTAGCTCGGAGACTAGCAGAGAGTTACGGGCTGCAGAATGATTTTTTCTCGGGATGGCCAAGTCAATTTCGAATTAACAAATACCATTTTAAACCAGACTCAGTGGGGAAACCCGGTGTTCAATTGCACACGGATTCCGGATTCTTGACAATCCTTCAAGATGATGAAGATGTCGGCGGCCTAGAGGTGATGGACAGTTCCTCCCAAGAGTTTGTTCCTGTAAATCCTTTGCCGGGCACACTTCTTGTCAACCTCGGTGACATGGCTTCGGTAAGATCAATCATGGTTAATGTGCTAAAATTCCAAAGTGAACAATGTATTAAAGTTGTGGTTCTTACTCATTTTCTTTTCAGATATGGAGCAATGGAAGGTTGTGCAATGTGAAACATAGAGTGCAATGCAAAGAAGCAACTATTAGGATCTCTATTGCATCATTCCTCTTGGGGCCAATGGATACAGCTCTGGAACCTCCAGCTGTGTTTGTGGACTCTGAACATCCTCGTCTGTATGTGCCTATCAGCCATGAAGGGCTTCGTAAGATTAGAATGACTAAGGGTCTGCATGCCGGTGAAGCTTTTGAGCATTTACGTGCAAACCAGGGAGATGATTGACCGGAAAACTGATTGGGTTGTATTATTATTGTATTACGGCATAAAAAAAACTGCATATATGTTGTGAGCAGTTTCAATGGCACGCATAAGAAGGAAAAATAAAACTCGTATCTGTCACCACATGTGATCCTCACTGGATATGTGCTATATATATATATATATATGAGTATATTTGCCTTTAGATCTCTCTCTGTGATGCTGCATTTCTCTTGTTTTTATTTTCCAAGGATTATTGGAGTTGTGCTATAGGGCGAGTAAAGAAAAGCACGAGAGAAAGACAAGAAGAGGAAGAAGTAGGAGGCAATCTGCTTCTTCTTTTGGTAAAGAATCACTTCATACATACTGAAAAAGTACTTACAAAAAAGTAGCTTCTTTTGGCATTGCAGCGGTTATCTTGCCGTAAACCATTGTTATCTCCATAATCTTTCAAGTATTTTTCACGAGTCGTCTACTAATTTAAGCCCCCATGTAATGTCCTCACAATGTCTCACGTGAGGCACGACATTACCCGTATCAATTCCTTTCTTGGCTTTGCATTCATAGTAAGGAGGAGCATGGAAACAAGGGTCAGGTGACATGGCTATGGCACAGGGAGGATCAGGCATTGTCGTCTGGTTTTCGGGCTTGAAGAGAATCCAAGCTTTTAGCCCTCCAAGCCCCTGAGCTACATACCCGAATGTAGACCAGGCACTTATTACCAATTTGTCGGTTAAACTAAGAAGATACATTTCTGCCCAGGCCTTCCTGTTGTGCATAAGCTTCTCCGTTTGTTGGTGTCCTTCATGACTTGGCTGATGAACTCCAATCACATCCCCGGTTACAGTAGGGTTTTCCCAGTACATGCTTTTCAAGATTTCAGAGTATCCTGTTGTCAGTGATGTGACCAAGACAGCTTTGTGTTTCGAGTTTTCTGATGGCTTAGTAGTAAAGGGTTCTCTTTTGGTTAACTTTGGTAGCAATTCCTCGGATTGAATGCAGGAAATGATTTGACGGGTCACATGTGGAGATACGCCGGACTTTTCATCGAAGACTCTTATCTGAAGGCCGATCCTCTCATCTGCCTTGGCTAGGTAAGCTTGATAGTACCTTGTTACCAGTCCCCAGACGTGATTCGTAGGGTGGAAAAGGTATCGACCCATGAGGTGAAAAATCGTTCCTTTCTCAGGAAACAACTTCTCGAGCTCGTTCTCAAGAGATGGGATCAAGAAGAGCGATGGGACAAAGTAGTTATTTGTCCTCATGATCAACCAGGGGACATTCTCCAGGAAACTTTGGTCTTCTTGGCAGAAGAACATCTTGTCGTGGTCGCTGTAATCATGGGACAAATGGAGATACAGATGAGAAGGGGGTGAAACAGATGACGTGTTAACCAGTTTCCTCTTCAGCATATTGCCGTAACAATCAGGTGAGTCCTGGCCAAACTTACTGAACTGAGCAAGTAAAGGAAAATCCAGTGGCAACAACCATGATGTCTCTGGGAATGGCTCGCAGAAGAGATCAGAGACTTGCTCTCCCCCTTCGACAAGCAGGATTCTGTCTGTCAGGATTGCGTATAGAAACGCAGAAGCGATACTGATAATCCGATTCCCCAACCCACTGAATGACATCAAGACAACATACTTACAGCCCTCTGCCTCTGAACCACCAGCGTGTTTCAGCCCTGCAGCAGCCTTGGCATACGGTCTGGAGCCGGGTCCACATCGTCTGTGAAGCTCTTCATAGGATCTAAGCTTCGAGAGGAGATACGATGAAGGTTTATGGATCGATGCTTTCCGGTACATGAATGATTGGTATCTACTCAAGCAAGAATCTTCATGGAAACCAGACACAAGAAGCCCCCCGAGCAGTTTCTTCTCATCGGACATTTCCTCGCGTTTGGACAAATCTTCCGAACCTGGCAATGGGAGAAGATGAACATCTCTGGTAAAACCAAACATAGAAACAAACCAAGAGAAGAGAACATGCGATCATGCCTTCTACCAGTGGTCCAGCGTTTTGTTTCTGATTAAACCCCTTGTCCAGACCGACCCTCTGATCATCTGAAAATGTCGCATTTGGTTCCGGTTTCACAACCATGACCCTGGCTTCTGCAAAGCCATTGCCTTGATGATACGAGTCATGTCCGAAGAAAATCACGAGTACTAGCAGAACCGGGAAGATAACCAAGAAAATAGCCAAGATCTTCGTGATTGTCATTGCCCCGAGCAAACTGAATCTTCTCTCAGGGACACCGAACGGTTCTTCAGGCCGTTGATCAATGGCCTTGGAAAGAGATTGCCTCCTCCTGAAGGAATGCAGATCCATTAAAAAAACCCTATGATCCAAAACAGAAGGAAGAAATCAATCTAATCTCTCCCCTTATGCTGCAATTTCTGTGAGTTATGGAGATGGAAAGATGATGAGGCTAAGATCAGATTTGTTCACTGAGCCGTGATTAGAAGCCACGTAAGTTACAGAAATGGAAAATTGTGGAATCACGATCCTTAATATATATATATATATATATATATATATTTGTATTTTTAAAACCAACAAAAAAAGACCCTTTGTATTCCTCTGATTCAGGGATCAAATCTTGAGGGGAAGTAAATCTGTGAGATAATAAAGAGCTAACCTTTAGCAATTATATCATATATATAAATTCATCAGAAAACAAAATGCAACCAAAAAAATTTCTGGCAGAAGCTAAATATCAAAGGGGGCATCAACAAGCTTAAGCCCCCAACTCATATCCTCACAATGCCTAACATGAGGGAGGATCTTGCCCGTGTCGATTCCAGTCTTAGCTTTACAGTCATAGAACGGAGGAGCATGGAAACAAGGCTCCATTGACATGGCCCGACCGCAAGGTGGATCAGGAGCTGTCCTGTTTTCTGGCTTGTGAAGTATCCAAGGCTTTAACCCTCCAAGACCTTGAGCCACATACCCGAATGTAGACCAAGCGCTCGTGACAAGTTTATCTGTCATGCTCAATAGGTACATCTCGGCAAGTGCCTTCCTGTTGTGTAGCTTCTTCTCTGTCTGCTGGTAACCTTCCTGACTTGGCTGGTAAACTCCGACAATGTCCCCTGTTGAAGTTGGTAGTTCCCAGTATATGCTCTTCAGATTCTCAGAGTATCCAGAGCTCAGAGATGTGACCAGTACAGCTTTGAGTCTAGGGCTTTCCTGTGGGGTGGTGATGTGGGATTCTTGTGTTTCTACTTCAGGTAAAAGTTTTTCTCGGCGGGTACAGGCCACGATTTGATCCATCACGTGCTGAAAAGGGCCCGCGCCCACATCGAAAACTCTGATCTGAATCCCGATTCTCTCATCTGCCCTTGACAAGTAAGCTTCGTAGTACCTCGTGACTAGGCCCCATACTTGGTTTGTGGGGTGAAATAGATACCGGCCCAAGTGGTGGAAGATGGTTTCTTTCTGCGGGAATAGCTTGCTTAGTTCTTGATCCAAACCTGGGATCAGCCATAGAGATGGCACAAAGTAATTGTCTGTTTTGACAATCAACCAAGGCATTTTCCCGATGACAGATTGGTCTCCTTCACAGAAGAACATCTTATCATGATCCCCGTAATCGTGAACAAGGTGAAGATAAAGGTAGGGACGAACTTTTTCTGTTGATGAATCTATTGCGTGATTCTTCAGCAAGTTTCCGTAACAAAGAGAGGATTCCTGATTCAGCCCGTCAAACTGACCCGTCAGTGGAAAATCCAAAGGCAGTAACCACGATGCACCTGGAAACGGCTCGCAGAAAATATCATCCAAATCCTTCCCCCGATCAACAAGCAAGACTCTGTCTGTCAAGAGGGCGTAGAGAAACACAGAAGCTAGAGAGAGTATTCGGTTTCCCAACCCACTAAACGATACCCAGACAACATATTTGCATTCACCAGAGGCAGTGGTAACTTGTTCGTGATCGAGTTGCTCCAGGGCTTTCTTGTAAGCTTCAGTACCCGGACCGCAACGCTTGTGAAGCATTTCATAGTTTCTAAGTCTGGAGACGAGATACTCGGAGGGCTTGTAGGGAGAATGCTTACGATAGAACGCTGACTGATACCTACTGCGGCAAGAATCTCCATTGAACTCAGCAGAAAGAAGCCCTCCCAGTAGTTTAACATCCGATTTATCAGAATCACTTGTACCTATGGTATCAAAGAAAAATCAGTACAGCATATATCTAAGATATGAACAAACAGATCAACTTCTTGAAGAAATCAATGACAGCCACAACCAACCAAGGACGCTATTTCCCTGCGAAATCCACTGAAAAGTCCCAGTTTTTACGTATAAATTCACACTTCAAGCAACCGGATTGAAGAAAACAAGTGAATTGGCATCCATTGAACACCTAGCATTTCGATCGAACCAACATAAAGGATCACAGAAACCTACGAGTGGTAATAGATCAGACGAGATCTGACCCAGTGAATCCAAGCTCCGACCACCTAGGATACACGAAAGAACGGAACAGAAGAGAGACTTTCGTACCGAAGGTCGTAAGATTCGGCGAAGTTCCAGTGTCGAGGACTCTAGCGTCGGCGAAGCCCATGATCCGATGAAGATCAGAAGGTTGTCGGCGGAAGATCATGGAGAATGCCAGTAGTACCGAGAACAGTATCAAGCAAGTAGTGAAGGTCCTCGTGAGCTTCATCGTACCGGATCCGAGAAACTTCCCCGGAGCTTCGACACAATCGGCGACGGAGATTTTGATCGGAGACGCTCTCCTCCGTCGCGGATTTGGATCCATTTGAAAGTCTCCGTTCCGTTGAAGGCGTCACGAGCAATTCAGACATGGCTCCACGGCTGTCTTTTATTTCCTCTAAATTTAATTAGAAAAAAATTATTATAAATACAATCCAATCAAATCACCTCAGACTTATTATTAGTTTTCTGATTAGACATAAAACTTTAATATTTACTGTTTGGACCTTACTGTAACAATATTCTGTCTTTTCAAAGATTGGAACTTTATCTGCAATTTGAACAGTCAGAGAGGTGTTTTTGTTCTAATTATCTGATCCTCGCAAGCTCACGCCTAAGCATACATATATTGAGCAAATTGTAAACTAACCACAGGGAGGTATTTGAAGATAAAGAAACTTTGGAGATAAAATTACAATTATCAATACTTTAAGGGCTATAGCTAAAGTTTTCCGATAGCAGACAAATCGAACGTGCTAATCACGTGCTCAGCTGAGTGATGGCCATCCGAAAAAAAAAATCTCAACAAAGTTGGAAACTTTTTCTGCAGGGGTTTATCCCCTTAGCAGACTCACGGCAGCTGCGAACCCTAGCGAGTTTCTTGAACGTGACTCGCGATTTGACTCGCCGATGCTATCGCCGACGATCGGGCGACGCAGCAGAGAGATCCTCCGGCCGGTTTTCGCGGGAGGCAAAACTGGGGAACAGAACAGAAGTTGGAGATGAGATTGATGTGTCTCTTCATCTCACCATTGTTGAGAAACTGAATCGTACAGGTAAGGAATCGCAATGAATCAATGGTAGATTTCAACTGTTTAGAATGTTTTAATTAATTAAGTATTTTTTTGTTTCAAATAATTATATTATGTAAGTGATAAATTGATATATTTATTACATTTTTCGACCATTTGTATTATTTTAGGATAAGATTTTTTGCGTTACTCTTTTATTTAATAAAATATAACTTAAAACTTTTATAAAATTTTAAATTAATTCTAATATAAAAATTGAATTTTATATATACATCGTACATCGTCTAATATATACTTTAAGCGTTTTTAAATATAAGAGGCAAAAACCGAACGTGTTAATACGTGATCAGTTGAATTATGGCGAATAGAAATGCATATAAATTATAATCGAAAGGGAAACAAAACTAATAATTAGTTAATGCATGTAAAAAAGTAACGTATACAAAATAAAATAAAATAAAATATTAATAATTTAATAGCCACAAAATGGGTTTTTGAAGGGTTTTGTGGGAAGGTCGGTCTCTCTAGCGGTATCAAAACGACTGCAAACCCTTGCGAGTTTCTCCCACCTGACTCGCAATCCAACTCGCTGACTCAATGGGATCCGGCGAGAGTACGATCACCTCATCTACCGATCCGAAGACGGCGGATTCCGACGCGGAAACTCGAATCAAAGACGATCCTTCAGAATCTGAAGCCCTAAAAGAAGATTCGGATCAATTTAAGGAAGGAGGCGATGGCGAAGAAGAGGAGGAAGGAGAGTGCGGGTTTTGCCTGTTCATGAAGGGAGGTGGATGCAAGGAAAGCTTCATAGCTTGGGAGAATTGCATAGAGGAAGCCGAGAAGAACAGCGAAGACATCGTCACGAAGTGTATGGAGGTCACGGCTTCGCTCAAGAAGTGTATGGACGCTCACGCCGATTACTATGAGCCGATTCTGAGGGCGGAGAAGGCTGCGGAGGAGGAGGCGAAGAAGGAGCTGGAACGAGAGAAGGCGGAGGAGGAGGCCAAAAAGGAAGCAGAGGGATCGGACAAGAAAGCTGAATCTTAGGTAACTTTATGGTGTCTTGTTGATTTGAGTACCAACATTGAATTTTTGGGGAAACTGTTTATTAGGTAAAAGGGATTTTCCTTGTTGGATTCATAGTAGTGATAGGATTTTGTCTCTTGAGAATAAGCCGATTGACTCGGATCAATTGTTCGTTGACACTGCAAAAAATGAATACTCAGATTTTGATACTGCGATGTAAAATGCCTAAAGTTCATCACTTTCTTAATGCCAATGTATGTTTCTATGCATCAAGGTGGAATATGCCAAATAAAGATGGTGCCTTTTTTTGTGATTGAATATGCTTGCTCTGCATTTTCTGCCTTCTGTTTTGCCTGTCAATGTGATGATTCTATCTAAATCTTTGTCCAGTTAAGGTTTCATACATCCAAGCCTCTTCAAAACCTTCAGATCTATTTGGGTTTTCTTCATATTTAATTTAGGGTTTAACATCTTAAAAATATGTCTTCCCTCATCTTTTTGGGGTGTGAAATGAAACATTGCAAAATTTCTCTGGTTGTTTTCCTTACACCTTTGTCGAGATTCACAGATGATTTCCTCATATCTTTTGGTCTTTCCTGATATGAGTTCTTTGAACTTTAATTATGGTTTTAGTTACACTTTTCCTGCTTCAGATTTGAACTAGACCAATAAAACCTTCACTCTGCTCATTCTTCTGGTTGGTGCATCTCAGTTTTCTTTATCTGCATATTTTTATGACTTTGGTCGTATGGTTAAAGAGCTTTCAATGATCCACAAAAGAAAACCCATCTTCTTCTTATACACCACTTTACCATTTTTAATCCACTATCTCCTCCTATGCTTTGTCTGTCTTTGGGTTTTCATACCAGCGTTGCCCTCTTCCGA
>NW_010961290.1:531630-540788 GCF_000463585.1 Tarenaya hassleriana
TTCCGATATATGTGAAGTTAGGGCAAGAATACAGTCAAGAGAGATTTTTTATTACAAAAAATGGGAAAAAAAGGAACAAAAACAGAGGAATGAATCTTACAAGAAAGTGAGATATATCACCAAAAAAAATGATCATGATTGAGCAACTAGTCGTCTTTGTCGTCGTCCTCGTCATAGTTGAACGGCAGTGGAACTGACTTGAATGCACGGTACTTGCCTACATTGTTCAGATGCTCATTCTCCAATCTGTTCCATGAACCAAACAGAGAATTATTACAATCACAACAAAAGAATGGCTTGTCCACACACATTCATAAGTAGTCAATGAAATATCTGTACCTGAAGAAATTCCATATGCCACGGCGGATGATCTCAAGACTGGCGACAACGGCTACCATCGTTTGCCTATGCATAAAAGAGAAATTGAAATCTAACACCGTCTGCAACCACGCGAACCTTAGAAGCACATTCAAAATCTGCAAGTTTAGTTGAAATATCAGTTCCCTGCAAACAAGATAAGATATAAAGGGATTGTTTTGTGTGAGATGATCTTTTCGCCTCAACTCACCATTGCAATGAAGTATACTTTCTTATGGGGAACGAGGAGTTTATCCCGCAACCAACGGTTTTTGGATGTTCGGTTCAGAAGTCCCCAGTCGTGGACGAAATCCCAGTAAGTACAGAATATGGCAGCAGCTGCTGAGAAAATTCCAGCCAGCACTCTCCATGCAACGTTACCTTTTTGTATACTGTAAGCTGTCCTCAAGCAAACTGCAACAATTGTCAAGAAGTACTTGAGGCCGTTGTACCCTTGTTCTGGGTTTTTCTCCTCAAACAGTCGTCGTAGGCACTGAAAGAATACGAAAACCGATTCCAGTAGTGTTAGCAAATGGGTGTTTTCACTTGGAGGGTTTGAAAAAGGGCCATGTGATTGAGGGGAAGACTCTGTGTACCTGAAGAAGACGAGCTACATATGGGATGACTGCAATGATGAAGAAGAAAGTCTGGTAGACACTGGAGTCTTTGCAAGTGTTTCTTCTATGTTTGTAGTCTCCCCAACCATAGTAGCAGATGTAGAACTCGATGCTTCTAAGTGCTTGGACCTGACTCGTTAACTGATCTCCCAAGAAGAAATCAGGTAATGTTACCTGCAGAAGATGGCAAAACAGTAATTACTTAAGACCGGTGTTAGAATATAAACCAACTCTTCCATCAGTGAGCCATTCACATTTCTGTTTTACCTTGTAGAGAGGAGCAGCAAGGCAGTGAAATAAGCATGTGAGGAAGAAAAAGCGACTGGAGCGATAGAAGATGTTGAAGGGCAGGATCAAAACTACAATCATTGCCTGCAGACATTGAAAATAAGGAATTCTGATCAATGAAATGATCGTCTTCGGCTATTTTGGGTATTTAATACATTTTTGATATTGGACTTACAACGAGTAAGAAGAGAGGCAGAAGTTCGGTTAGTGCTTGGTAATCTAAGGTTTTGGGATCCATCTCCATGTCGAGATTGCCAAGGACACAAAGAAGCGCAAATACTCCAAGAGTGAAGCCCACAAACAGAACTTGTCTATACCCAAGTTCAGTTCCTTGCTTGAACCCGAATATGAAGGAATAATTTACACGATACCGCCTCCAATAGAATATATTAGCGGCATATACGACCATATGCAGAACAATGAACCCAAATAAACTGCAATTAACAGAGACAACACAACACATAAGTTATGGTTCCATATAGATGTTGACACAAGATCTAAGTAAGAGAGACCAAAGTGAAGTCTACCTATAAAGAGGGAACATAGTCTCCATGTAACGAGCCTGCCCTTTCTCCTGTAAGATATTTCGGGTACGTATGATGGCAACAAGTGCCACTATTAGTGAAAACACACATCCAGCCGAGAAACCTGAAAGAGAATTCCTTATAAGCACATAGGGGAGACAGCAAAGCCGAATCATGAAGGAGCATGTAAGTAAGTTTCTTTTCAAGTTTACCAGTGGAGAATGTAAGCCGATGTCTCTCTCTTTTAGCTTGAGGCCTCAAAATGCCCATTCCTTTTGTTCTGTTAGCATTCGCGAAATGCTTTATGAACGTAGATTCGACTCGTTCCATAAGCTTCACAACCTGTAAGAACAACAGATGGAAAAAAAAAAATATATATATATATATATAAGATCGATACAAGAGCAAACAGAAGGTCAGATCAAGTCATTAGTCCCATTGGATCAAACTAAGAAAATCTCTTTATCCTCACTCACCTCTTCAGAGCTTCCAAGAAACGAATTATCCACTGTTTTCATGTAAGGTCTCGAGGCGTTCCTCGAAGTTATCTGTAAATGCAATTTCATCGGACGGAATTCACACACCGTATCATAAACCCTAAAATTGGAGAAATCAAAATATCTTCTACAAAAAAACTGACCTTGTCATACTTCTTCAAGATCTTTGAGAAGGCCAACACATTCAGAAAGCTACGCATCATCACACATTCAAACCCATCATCAATCACCCGAATTCCAAAAAATACACATGATCATCTCCATTGACATGTACACGTGAGGATACATACCTGTAGCTCTTGAGGAGCCGAAGCTTCTGGTAAAACTCGACGAAGGCGCGTTTTAGCTTCTCCTCGACTCTCTTCAGATTCTCTCTGCTAAACTTGAGTTCCTCCATGTTTGGGACCCTGAGCACACCTTTAATGGTGGAACGAGGAGTTTCCAAGGTGTTGTTGATCTTTACTCGGTCCAAAACCTCGATCGGAGTCGGCCTCACTGCTCTCATCCTGCTCCCAGTGTTCGAATTCTGTTCACCGGACAATCGTTTCGCTCTGCTATCATCTTCTTCTTTTTCCTCTTCGTCGTCATCTTCGTCGGATCGATCAGCTCTGCTCGAGCCTCCTTCCTGTATGGCCTCCATGTGAGCCGGAGCTTTGCCTGCAACAAAAGGTTTTTTACTCAAATCACCCCACAAAAAACATATTTCAACATAAAGCATTAATTTTTTTTGAAAAGTCGAAATTAATAAATACACGATTTTTATCCGTTCAAAAATAATTTCGTTATTACGACTTCGTAATTAATTCTAAACATAATTACAATTGATTATAAAATCTTATTTTAATGATATATCAGTTATATATTAGTCGTAATAAGTTCACACAAAATATATAAAAAAAAATATTTTGGATTTTTTTAATTGAAAAGTGGGTTAAAATCGAAGAAAAAAAATTTGTTTTTTTGGTGGTATACACTGAAATAGATGCAACTCAAGCGGGTCATTTGAGTAAAAAAATCCGCAAAGGCACATCAATCCTTTTTTTTTTTGAAATGGCGCTTTGGTACGATACGTAGTAAACCGGTTCGTATCATCCTAAACCAATCCGGTTTTGTAACCTAACACGGAAACTAGTGTATAAACATAACTAGTATATTAATTTTCCTATAATAAAGAAGCAACTGTCTTATATAATTTGAATATAATAGTTTTAGAAATACTTTCATTTAACATTCTAAACGAAGGGAACACGTTTAATTAGACTGTACCTTTTTTTTCCCAGACTAATCACGTGAGGAAAAAAAAAATAATTTCCGGACGATTTGCTCAGCATTTTTTTCGGGAAAAAAAGTATTTTTTAAAAATATCCAAAAAAGCAAGTGAATAAGAAAGTCAGTGAGTTAGGTAGGTAGGTGTGATGATGAGTATGGGGTGTTTATTACCGGTTCGAGCGCCGGCCGGCGTGGAGGCCGCTAACGCAGCCGCGGAAGTGGCGATATCAGACGCCAAACGCGTCATCTCCACCGTCCTCTGCGGCCACTGCCATCCTTCGGGATTCTCCACTTTTATCCGAAACGCGATCAGCGCGTCCATCTGTTTGTTCAGCATCACTGCCTCCTTCACCACTTCCTCCACTTTCGCTTTATAAAATTTCTCCACCTATTTTCAACGCAACATATATATATATATATATATATATAATTTAAGTATTCATCACCACCATTGAAATGTATAATTTGAATCAATGGTCAAGATTTTTACTCACCTTGTTGAACTCATCGTCGAGTCGCCGGAAAAAGACGAGCTCGTACTCTCCGCCTTCCTCCGCCGCCATCAGAAACGCCGTTTCGTACTCGTCGTTCACTGTGTTTACCATGATCGGAACTCTCTGTCCTTGTTCGATGTCTGGATTTATCTGACCGCTGTGCCTTGACGTCCTGCTCGGAGTCGACACCAGACCGCTGAACGCTCGGTAGAGTGTCATCTTGCGTTTCAGACCGCCGGAATTCGCGTTTTGGGACGCCGGCGGCGGCGGATTGGTTCTGTGTTTGAATCTGATGATTTCTTTGAGGAGCGTTTTGAGATAGTCGTAGTCCATGTATGCTTCTTGCCACTCCGGCACCATCTGCGACGCGAATTCTTTCCCGAACTTCATTTTTTCCGGCGAAAAATCTTGTCGGAGAAGAAGATGTATGTTCCTTGTGTATTCTCTGTGGTTAAGCTGTATGAGTAACACAAGAGGACCCCAACAAATCAAATATGACAGAGAACATATAGACGCAATGTCTTTCTGACGTGTATGTGTATATGTATATGTGCGTGTGTATATATATATATATAGAGAGAGAGAGAGAGATGGAGGGAGAGACAAGTTGGGAAGACCAAGTGATCTAAGCGTGTTTAATTGTATGATTAAAAAACGGTTGATAATATAAGGATGTTCTTTTGGATTTCTTTGAATAAAACAATGGAAATGGTCAGTAACTTTATTGAATTATTCAATATTCAAATTGGGCAACTAACGTGCTGATGTATCAAGACTTCAAAAATGTGTTTAAGTCTACTGTCACCATTTAGTTTGCTGGGTTTTTTAGACATTGGATGGGGAGATCATATGCATTTGTGGTCCAAACCGATCATTTTAAAATATGGTCTTATCTTATGGGCCACTGCCCACTTCACTCAGACAATTGGTCTTTCAGTTTGTATTTTTTTTTTATTAATACATTAATTTACCGATGCTTTGGGTAGAAATTCAGTAATCTGGATTCGGTCCATCAACTTTCATTTTTTACACCATCTAATAAGTATATATATATATGTATGCTTATAAATATCTTTGATCTTGAACAGATCTATCACCGGTCGTACTGCGTGCGTACGGCATGAATTCATTTTATGATAATATCTTCCCCATAAAAACAGATGGAAATTATTTTATATTTTTGTTACTGTTTGTAATTTCGAAATCTTTTGCAGTCGACCTCGACCGGCCGAGTGGCAATTATTATAATTGAGAGAGTTGTTGATTAGAAAGATTTACATGCAAATATTATATTATATATATACATATATATATATATATTCTTTTAGGATACGAAAGAATGGAAGTAGATAGCTGTCCCGTCACCTTTTCTTGCGATTGTCAATTTCGTTGCATAATGATCATAATAATACTACACAGGAAGAAACGACTCAAGTATGATAGATTATTAGAAAGAAAAAATTGAGCTTTAAATATTTATATTCAATGGGGCAACCATATACCATGAAAATGGACCGTGACAAAAAAAAAAGTTTAAAGAAGATTTCGAACAATCAAAAAGTCTAATGAACTAATAAGTAATATCTAAAACAAAATATCTTCGTTAGCAAAAAATAAAATAAAATATCTAGATATTGGAAAATGAACCGTACCAGACAGTCCAGACTGACATATGCAACATGTTGGTGGATGTAGAATTAATTGTAATAGATAAGTGGTTATCTAGAATACACGTGTGTGTATATATATTAAAATTGTTATTTAAAAAAATAGTTATATAATATCATATATTTTATTTAAATCTTTTAAAAATGTAATCGACACAAAATTCATCCACATTTAATCTTAAAATTCACCAATAAATTTATTGGATATATCTTAATTTTTTAAAAAATGTTAGGATATATACATATACAATATTATATTTCTATTTCTTATTAATGATATCAAATAAAATTTTAAAATAAAATTATATATATTTTTAAGAGGTTCAATTAAGTTTTATATCTAAATTATATTAAAAATTATTTCAACACCATATATATTTATTTATAAAAAATACGCGAGTAAGGTATAATACAAACTAAACATGAAAATTTGGTTTGAAAGAAGACTGTGTAGCTAAAGGAGACGTGTTACATATGGAATGAATGCAACAATGGAAAAGAAAGTTTGCTAGATATCGATATCTTTGCAAAATATCTTTTTAAATAAAAAAATATTTGCAAAATATATTTGAATAATATTTAGTGCAAATTATGTGGATTATATTGTATCTTAAAAGAAACTTATATGCTCCAACTATGTATTTGGAAAATTTTGTATATGACTAGGTGCTCTTTAAAAATTCCTTTTGAAATTTGAATAGTAATCAAGGGATACAAATTAACATATTTATTTTTAAAACAGTAAACAATAATTTTATCAAATCAGTTGCTAGTTAAAAATTACCATTTTAAAACCTAAATTATTGATTTTATTATAATCGAAATTAATCTATATTTAATTATTCACTACATTCTTTTTACCATTTTAAACTTGGAAAACAATGTTATTTTTATTTATTTTAACTCATTTCTATGATTTTAGAGAATATTGCTGTTTATATTAAGTTTAAATATTGATTTTGATAAAATTCTAGTTGGAATTTTACATTTTATGTTAATATGTTTTTATATAATTTATAATTTTTTAGGAAATTTTATGGAAAAAACCATTATGCTAAAAAAAAAAAAACAGGATCGGTTGGGGCTGCAGTTAGATATGTCTTAACAAAAATAAAAAAAAATAATTGTCACTTTATTGAAATGTCCAAGATTCAAACAAGGCAGCTACCATGTGGGGGCTCTGATCTGATGTATCGAGACTTACAAAATAGAGAGAGGGACTAGGATCGTCAATATGGTCACCGCATGCGTAGTTTATCTATCAATTTGTAATTTTCATCGATACATGATTTAACCGAGTCTCTAGAAAAATATCAGCGCATTGGATCGGCCCATCAACTTTCCATTTTTTTTTTTTATACAAACTATTCTTCTTACGATCCTAACTTAAGGAAAAAGACTGAACAGGTCTTGGGGCCCCTCTCTTTGACGAGTTGACGCCCCTCTCTAAGCAAACCCACCATTTTTCCCGTTGACCAAAAAGAAAAACTTGTACGTTTGTATGAAAGTCCGCCAAATCGCATGTCCGTACGGCTACTGCAATTTTTTATTTTTTAAAACATGAATATCAAAGTTTAGCTGAGTCTGAGTTTCCGAGTGATGCATGAAACCTTGATGGAATTAACATTATTTTTTGTAATAAAAAAACACCCTCACGAAGACCGAGTATTGGACTTTCGGATAATGAGCGGAGCGAAAAAGCAAGGCCCAGGAGCTCATAGAGCCGGACCCCATTTGAGAACTTCCTTTTACCTTGGGACTCCCGACAAGTGCTCCACGCATGCAACGCAAGTGGGTTGGCCCATTTATGATACAGTACGTACGCATGCTTGCATGCATGTTGCCTTGGGAAATACACATGCATGCATGCATGGAGCAGCTATTCAAATTATTTCCCCAAATGTACATATATATCTCATGGCCGGACCTACATGGATTTGGTTGGGTCATAGGCCCATTCACTTAATTAAAAAAATATATTTTCTTTATAAAATACACAAAATTTTAAAATAAACCCAATAAAATTAAAATTTCCTTCAATTATAATTGTTTATGGGTTCGCTAAAATAATTCAAACATAATTTAAATTATAATTCAATTTAGGCTAATGTTTTTGGCAGTGATGATACAGTGTAAGATCTATTGAAGACCCTCCAGTCAATAGATCTCACATTGTTTGTTTGTCTGTTGGCACCTGAAGACCTTCTTCCAGAAGACGAAGCTCATATAACTTGGAAAAGGTTTTTTTACTGCATCATTCTTTTTACCTTGGAAAAGGATTTTTTATACGTATGTAAGATTTAAAACCTGAAATTGAAAGTCTACAGATCTGTCATGGACTTTTTCATGAAAATGGAACAAGAAGAGCAAGAACAACAAGCTTTGAATGAATATGTTTCATCGCATAGGGAAAAAAACACAAAAGGATGGGAATCTCTACTTACAAAGGACAGACACAAGCAAATGAATGAGAAGAGGGTTTTAGGGGTTAGGAGGAGGCGAACAAGCCCCAGTGATGATCTGAGGGCAGAGTTTCTTTTATCTTCTCAAGCTTCTTTAGTATCTCCAGGAATGATGGCCTCTGGTTCATGTCCCCATCCCAGCACCTCTCCATCAACCTTTCCATATTCAACGTTATGCCATTTTTAGTACAAATTAAGAGAGACCTTTTCTCAACTTGTTCTACTTTGTTTTTTCACAGAAATGGCTTACTCTCTAAGGTCAGGAGTGCATCCTCTGGAACGGAACGTGGGTCTGTGCCCATTTGCTACGTGTTTTGCCGCTTCGTAAGGCTCGTGGCTCGCAAATGGCGGTTCCCCTTCAAGCATCTGCGCTCATTTTTTGGGCGAAAATGATGGTTGAAACAATCAAGAACCATTTGTAAGATATTTTAAGTTTTATCGGAGAATGTTTGGAGCTTGAAATCTTACCTCGTAAAGTATCATTGCAAAGGAGAAGACATCGACTTTCTTGTCGTATTTTCTGTGTTTGAATACTTCAGGAGCCATATACCGGTCTTTTTATATCATCGTTACATTAAAAAAAAAAAAGACAACATCAGATGGATGCTAAGTAAGAGTATGTCAGAGTTGGGTTTTGTCAGCAAAAGATACTTACAGCTTCCGGTTTCTCCTGTCATTTTATACACATCGTGAGAATTCTGAACCTTGATGAGTTTGCTCAGCCCAAAATCTCCAACTTTCAAGTGGTCCGCACTGGAGTTCACCAGAAGAACATTCCTGGAAAATTGGTAGACAACCTATATATTGAGTTCAACTTACAACGAGATGATCTGAGTGATAAACAGAAAACCAATGAAATTTGCCAGGGAAAAAAATATGATGCAATGCAACGCATCTTACCTTGGTTTGAGGTCTCGGTGAATGACTACATTGGGTTCATTGTGAAGATACGTCATTCCTCTATGCGCAAAAAAGGGGGGGGG
>NW_010961290.1:540798-550260 GCF_000463585.1 Tarenaya hassleriana
GGGGGGGGGGAACAAAATCAGGCCAATTTAGTGACAATATTTTCATATTCGAACTAGTTCTCACCCCAATTAATAGTAGATAAATCATATTCACACGGCATTCAAATACTTTTCAGAATCGTAATGATACTTAACGTAGCGTCAAGTACCTTGCAATGTCTAATGCAAAGTTAACAGCTGTTGATGGACTAAGGCCACCTTTTTCCTTGAGGTATTGGTGAAGATCTCCCTGAGAAAAAGTAGATGCATCATGTATATATATGGCACTAATTGTTAAAATAGAAGAGAACAGGCAGAAATATTGTGTAGAGAACTCAAACTCGAACCTACAGAAACTGCAGGAACCTACCCCACGTAAGTATTCAGTTATTAACATGAGGGGCTTTCTCTCTGTGACGGCACCTAAGAATTGCACTATATTTGGATGGCGAAGCTTAACTAGTAAATTGACCTCATGCCTGAAGTCCTGACTGCATACACAGAGATGAGATATCAGATATCAGGGCAGCTAGAAATTGTCAACTTGAACAGCAAACTTCAATTTTATTAAAAACGAGTGGTCAAAGAAAGTTTCGTCAATAACAATGAATCTTGGTTCCTCATCAACATATGAATATGAGGAAATTATAATTCTTCATGAGTAAATCTAGAAAGTTGAAAAGGAAATGAGAGCCAAATTTCTCATGCAATTGCCTTGAAAACTGGTGAAACTAAGAGGAAAAGAAACAAAGGTCAATATATTTACATCACCAGTCTATCATCTGAAAGAGATGGAAGAATACGCTTCACAGCTACCGGCGTCCCTCTCCAATAGGCTTTTACAATCTCTCCAAAGGAACCCTAACAGAATGAGCACCCATTAGCCAAAGACTTAACCACAGAAAAACACAACTCGAATAAACAAATTCGGGTTGATTCATAACTCAACTATTTCTAGGGCCAATTGAACTACAAATTCTTCTCCAATGTAATCAACACTAAGAATAAGACTTAAGGTAAAACCTTTCCAATCATTGCGGCATTTGAGAAGTCCAGCTCAGAAGGGTCAATCTCCCAGTCACATTTTTTTGGAATAGGGGGTGCAACAGGCTTTGGTTCAAAATGACTTCCGTTTTGACCCTGCATCAAGAAGTACTCAGGCAAATGAGATGAAGAAGAACAAAGACCGAGTGCACAAGACAACAGAAGAGACTTCAAATCAGAAATCCATCCTAGTAATAGTGCGCTAAGCTTCAGCAAGATTCATCGAAAACCAGAGGACAAAAAAAGACTGTCTCGACAAACAAACCCTATTCAAGAGAACATCATAAACATCCACTGGAAAAATTTGACAAAACCACTCCCGTCCAAAAGGAATCAAATTTCTCAAAGATTTACAATTTGAAGTACACAATATAACAAAATCTTCATCAAACCTGTCATCCATTATACTAACAGTTGAACTGTAAGAAAATCTAGAATGAGGAAGGAAGACAAAGAATAGCGCATTGAGCTCATACTAGACAAAGAAACGAAGAAAACAGAGAGAAAATGCCCGACTAAGAAATCGAATTCAAGATCATATGAGAACTGAGAAGAACTCATAACACGTATGTTTCGGCCCTCCATCGCGGAACAAAAGAATCTAATTTCTTTAAGGATTCTCGATATAAAGTTGGAGAAATTGGAAAGGAATTCGAACTCACGTAAGATAAACCGCCGTGTGACTTCAAAAGCTCGATCATTATCTGCTTCTTGGCTCCTTCAGCGTCGGCCAAAGGCTACGAGCACCCAAAAGAGGAAATACAGAATCCAGATCAACGTAAGGTAATTGGAGCAGAAAAGACTCAACATGAGCGATTCAAAGCCCAAATGCAGAAGATCGATACCGTATTCTTCCACCGATCCTGAGCGTTGACGTCGGCGCCAAACTCGAGTAAGCACTGGGCGACATCGATCCAGCCGTGGAGCGAAGCCACGTGGAGAGGCGTGCGGCGGTCGTAGTCCCTCGCGTGAACCAGAGACGGATCCTCCTCGAGCAGCTTCCGGACCGCGGCCGGGTCGTTCTGGTGGGCGTGCCAGAGGATCAGCGATGTCTTGCTCACGCGCGCCTTCTCTTTCTGCTTGTCGTACGAAGGGGACGCCTCGCTCTTCCCAGCAGCCGCCGCGTCGTCGTCGCCGTTCCCCGCCGCCGACGAACCGGAGCTCATCGCAACCGGAAACAACCTCTAAAGACGATCAGAGACGCAAAAAAGCGGCGAAAGATTCGAAGAAGAAGAATTGGATTGAAGGAGGGGAAGTCGAAGATGAGTGGATTTCGGGTGAGAATTCAGATATTCTTCCCTGTGAATTGGGGAAAGCAATTGGGGACCCCCTTTGAGAGGAGAGAGAGAGAGAGACGTTACCTCCGCCGTCAGAGATGGGACTTTTTCATCCTTTTCACTTCAGCGATTTAAAGTCTGTCGCCGTTATCTCGTTTTTTTGTTCCCTCCTAGATCCGTGACTGATGAATAACTTGCATATGTTTTTTTTTTTTTTTTTTTTTTTTTTGTGAATAAATAACGCAATTGGTGGAAATTAAATTCTACCGATTGGTAAAGCCATAGTTGCCAAAATTGTATTTTATTTTAGTAAAATACTCCTTTTCAAAATATTTGAATTTTTAGGTTATTTTTCATCATTCTATATTTTTCAAGATATTTTTTTTATAACAATTTTTAATATTACCTCTACCAAATTATAATAAATTATTTTTAATATTTTGAAATGAATGGAGTATTATATTGGATCAGCAATGGATGCTCAGTCAACGATCATATGATAATAATACTGCATCGCTTGGATTGCCATTTGCATATTTTTCCACGTCCTATATTCGCACTAATCCGTAGATATTTTTTAAAATATCAATATATGTGATTTTTTTTTATTAATGTGGCCATAAAATGCTTACAGACACTTGGGTGAGTAATATAATGTAATTGTTTGGCCAAACGCATCGCGCGGAGAGATTGAAGAAATCTCCTTAAAATGCCAATTAGGTAAGTCATCGAGGTAGGTTCAATTTTCTAAACCCCTTTTTGCAAGTTGTCGTGTAAAAACAAAACATGCGAAATTCGTCTAATTTTACTAATTAACCATTGAACAAACAGTTTAATTGTGATATTGTCCATTGAACAAACAGTATATGCATCATATAGATTTGAACAATAAGAGCCAAAAGTCAACAGATATATACATATATACAGTATCCATCAAACTTTTTTTAAGAAGAAAAAAGAAGAAAACAATTGTATGTAAAGGAGGCTAATTACCGTCTCTCAAGTCCTCAAGGGAACGCTTACGGGATCTCAAGTTACGCTCCAGCGTCTGAGGAGTCGGCGGTGTTCTTCCCCGCCGGAATATCACCGCCAACGACCTTGTTTTCCGGCAAATATCAAATACCTTCAAAAAAAGGAGCAACAACCAAAATTAAGATCACTTCCTAGTGAAAAGGCAACACCTTTTTGGTGTATGTATGATTCTATATATGTAGAAGCATCGTACGGATGAGGCTTCGATCTCTGCAACGCCTTCACAGCCTCGGCCTCCTCCTTGTAACAGGTCACAGTACCGGACAGCCTCATTCGCATCTTCGAAGATCTGCCAAGAAATAGAACATGACGGGATCTTTGGAATGATAAAAAACACTAAGATTTACCAACTGAACTTCCCTCAAGTTCCTGACTTTGTTGAGGAAAAACAAGCGGGAAGAGAATTTAAACATGGAATACTTACAAGAACTCCCTCTTGGATATCTTCGACGAGCATCTGGAACTTGGTTTCGGGTCTAGACTGCTTCGTCCTAGAAAACAACAGTCCAAGCTCTTTCTCTACTTCACTGTTACAACCACAAAAAAAACATTGTTGTAATGTACAGCAATGAGGGAAACTGAAAAATGCGATGCTTTGACAAGGAAGTGAAATTCGAACCTGCGGTTTCTCCTGGTTTTCATGGTGCAGAGCTGGTTTTCTCTGTGTGTTAGTACATATACTGGCTTGGTGTCTTCTCTCCATGGATTGGAATCCAACACTGAAGTTGTAAAGAGAAGACAATTGAGAAGCTTTTCAACCAAAAAAAAAAAATCACACAGCAGTAACCCCAAGCAAGAGGATTCAACTTGTGAATTACATGAAAATAGAGATGGAAAACTTGGAAATGAACGCTACTCAAAATACCAACTGCGAACTGAGACTCCCATGAGGCAACTGTTGCTGAGAACAGGCCAATTTTATTGGTAGCAGTAGCATGATGTTTATAACAATGGCGAAATCATAGTGGCGATAACTAAAAGATCCATCGCCATGGTTCCTTGGTGGAGGTTGAACACAACTTCGCAATTGTTAAAGAATCATAATCATTGTCTCTGTTGTTAAGAGTGATTGCAATAAGCAGTTCTAGGCAGAAAACTGCAGTATCCTCGTCCTCTGGAGAACTGTTTCCTCTTTGAGGCCGCCCTGCCGCCCAGATGAGAGCACGTGCAAGCTGCAGCAAAGATTCCGCTTTCAGAAACTTGCTTTCCGTGAATATGCTGTCAATGTGGCATTTCTGGATTGTTTGAAGGGTGCGTTGATGAGCAGCAAGCTGTTGCCCTAATTCACGCTCAAGGCAAACATTTTCCAGTGACCAGATTTCCGAGGAATTCTTAGCACAACATCTGACGAGCATCAGATTCGAGGCAGAAACAGAGATCGATATCGAGGAAACACAACACAGTTATGAGAAATAAACGATCATCGTCAACGAATTCAAAGAACGGAACCGATAGATTACCATCATAGCTGCTGGAATCGAACGTCTGCTCAAGCTGTCGACGCATGTCGTAGGCGCGTGACGACACTCTCCTCACGAACTCATCGGAAGTACCAGGGATCGTACCGTCCAAGTTAAACGCTCTCTCCACATCCTCTCTTCCGTCTTCATCGCCGTCCTCACCATCTCTTCCCTTCGATTTGCAGCACACGAACGCTCCTCGCCTCGAAATCGGATTCCGTCTCCGGACGCAAGACATGCCGGAAAACGATGAAGAACGACAGAGTCGAACACGAATCGCCGATCTCGATGTCGAAGTGAAGATCGTGGAACTGGGCGGGAGTATTATGGCAGGAGAAACCGATGTTAACGACTCCATTGGTAGGTCCTATTTTCCGGGACTATGGAAATCTATTTTCCGGGAAAATCTATGGGGGAAGAAAATCGCGCCGTGGACGACTCTGCCACGAAGGAAGCGAAGATCTTTTTCGCGACGGCTGCAAGATTCTTGAATCTGGTCGATATTTTTCTTCTTGTGGGTCCCACCGACCAATCGTCCTTTTTTTTTTCTAACTTGGGATTTTTTTTTTTGTAACTTGGGAATGAGAGGGGATTACACATTTGCATGATAAAAAAACTCAGAAAATGGATACAACAAACATCATCATCACCATCATCATCAGCTGCTGGGTACCACGTTAAGGAACATTTATCTGACTCTTCCTTTTCCCGTATTGGCTCTAGAGACTCCTTACCAGTGGTCGAGACACACCACAAACGTAGATGAACTATAGGAACCAGCAGCTTCACTGTCATATGGATGTACACATGAAATGGTTTAACCCAACGTGTTAACCCGTGGCAGCAGCGGCTCCTTCTGAACCAGCTAACCCATTTGGAGGGTTTGCGACAGCATCATCAACAGCCGAGCCGCCTCCAGGTTGCGTAAGTTGGGCAGGGTCGTGGTCAGGGCACAACTCGGATCGGAGAGACGGGGAAATGTTGTTGACATGAAGCCATGTTAGCTCCCACAAGCTGTCTCCACCGAGAGCATTCCTTTGCACGAGCACTCCTTTCGCCTTCATCACCTGTAATATGTTCTTGAGGAGATCGGGTACCGCTTCTTGAAGCTTCTCGCTTTTCTTCCCTCTCACTTTCACCTTCATGTATTTCTCCATTCTGGTCAGAACGCCAAGCCAGATCTTGCAGAACGTCGTTAACTGGGCCAGGTCTCGGAGTAGCTGTAGAAACACTTTGGATAGAAGTTTGATTGCCAGATGCATCGTCCCTTCCATGTTCCAGTAGTCTTTTGGCGATCCCTGAGCGATTTCAAGCAAGTCGTCGAGGACCGTGAATATTACTTTGTCGAAGCACTGAGCCCACATGCCGTTGTTAGCAAGTTGGATCCCGTCGACTCCAACCAAGCATTTCTGTAACGACAGTAATGCATGGCTTCTGACATCTTCTCTTTGGTCTAAACACACTTTCCTTAATCCCTGAGCAAGCCTTAACCACATCTCCCCGATATCTTGGAACATTCTGCCGGATTCATTTCCCTCCATGCTCTCCCTAGCTGTGCGGGCCCACTTGGCCAAACACTCCACGGAACCTCCCATCAGATCGAGGGCACAGATTGACCGCTCGGATTGTCCAACTCGAGACTCGGCAAACTGTCTTGCAGCATCAATACAGAGTATATAGTTGGCCAGTAACAAGTGAGATCCATCAGACATGATGAATGATATGGCATCGAATCCTGCTTCGGAAGCTTCCGGATGCCGAGCTGTGATAGACAGAAGGGATGTGATTGTTCTCCACCCTGCCTGGGACCTGATGTGGCTCGCGTTAGCTTTCACAAGACGGCTGACTTCAAGGGCGATTTGTTCGCAGTATGCATCGGCAACACGAGCATCGAGTTTCAACATGAGCTGAAGTGACCTCAAAAGTTCGTCGGCCAGACTTTCCTTATAAGGCAGCAATCTCTGGCAAATCCGAAGGAGACCAAAAATGGCTTTCTCTACTAACGCACAGGGCATTACAGTTGACTGAACAATATTAGCTATGTGTTCATAAACACCCTGCCATAGGAGAACGATCCTGTCTCTGTTGTTAAGAGTGATTGCAATAAGCAGTTCTAGGCAGAAAACTGCAGTATCCTCGTCCTCTGGAGAACTGTTTCCTCTTTGAGGCCGCCCTGCCGCCCAGATGAGAGCACGTGCAAGCTGCAGCAAAGATTCCGCTTTCAGAAACTTGCTTTCCGTGAATATGCTGTCAATGTGGCATTTCTGGATTGTTTGAAGGGTGCGTTGATGAGCAGCAAGCTGTTGTTCGGTAGGTTGTGATCTTGGCTCCTCTGTGTCAAGCGAAAGGAGCTGACTGAATCTCCCCATCAAACCGGAAGATCTCCTAGGAGTTCCCACTGATGGTAAATGAACGGAAGATAGAGAATTTGTGATGGGTTTCCCTTGTCCTGGATCAGATGATAGCTCAGATTCATCAGCTGCATCGCTGGCTACACGAGCTGGTAGAAGGCCGAGTTTATGTAACCGTAAGATGCAGTCCAAAATGTTTCTCCAACCCGTACGGATATAATCCCCGTACTTGTTTGCAATTGTAAAAACGGCAACAGTTGCCATCCTTGCCTTTGTGTCATCACCAAATGCAAGAACTGGTTCGTCAACAGATGACGGATTCAACAGAGTTGTGAACTTGCAGAGAGACACAACCAGGTCATCGAGAACATCTTCAAGATTATGGCAAGCAGATATTTTCGCAACAGCCAAGAATCCGGCGATGCATGTCTGGTAAACATCTTCATGTTCTGTGTGGTCAAATACGACAGATATGGCAGCGATGGTTGGGCCAGACATAATACCAAACATATCATGGTCAAGATAGGCCCTTGAGTCAGCCACAATATATGGAGCGGTTTTCTTCGATTTATGCATCAAATCAATCCAGCGACTGGGAGTCATTTCAGGATAACCAGCACCTTGTTCTGGAGTAGTTCGAATCTCGTTGTTGCAGATTGCGTGATAGAGTTCAGACAGATATTCTCGGGGTAGGTCACTTCCTCCATTGATATGCCTATTATTACGAATGAAATCCTCTTCTGTCATCTTCTTTTTCACTTGAACATTGTGCTGATCAGTGTTCAGCATAATAAGAGAGTACGAGAGTAAAAGAGCAGCATCCTTGTTAGCAAAAATCTGTGGCGATAGCTCATAGTACCTTTCAGAGAATGCCTCAAGCACTCTCTGTATTTTCTGCGATTCTCCAGGCAACCTGAAAGTTTCCAAGAAGAGTCGGAGTGCAGTATCAAGATTCATGTCCTGGAAATTGAAAGTTCCAGCAAATTCATGGAGAACTTGAACACAGAATTCATCATGATTTCCCAGAAAATCCCCAACAAGGTTCTTGTCCAGTCCAGCGGTATATCTGAAAAAACAAGCTACGCTTTGTGGGTCAAGTTTGTCAGGTAAAAGATACGTCCCTTGTAGAAACTCCAACCCTTTCTTTGGATCCCGGTTAAAATGATCTGCCCCAATCATTAACCTTCTCTTGATATACTTTCTCCTGCGGACAAATGAAACCCAATGATTTGGATCACCGTAATTGTCACACTTAACCATCCAGAAAGGTGTGTATTCATCGAGGTGGACCGGACTTAGATCCAGACCAGCCAATCCATTACCTATCCTCTCAGCCATTCCCTGAATGACAGCAATCAGGCCATCCAGAGCAAGAATGTGCATTGCCGACAAAGGACCGTTTACAGGAAATGCACTCTTGGAAAGGAGATTCGACAGCTCTTCAAAAACATTGGTGCAAGTTATATCACAATCGAGATTGGCGTACATCTCCACCATAAAGGTCTTCTGCCTACAGAAGTTAACAAGAGCCTCCATAGCAACCTCTTGCTGCTGATAGGAAGCCCCATATTTGCCCTGTGCAAGCCTCAGAATCACACAAGAAAAGAATGCCTCCAGATGCAGTTTAAGTTCAGTGCGTAGATGATGATACAGATTGAGCACGATGCTGCAAACCATCGAAAGAATAAGGGGGCTCATTGACAAGCCAAACTGCATCAAGTTACGAAATAACTCATCCTGAATCAGGCTTAACAATCTCGGATGATGGCGGATGGACACACCTCCCAATTCGATGGATGAGTTGATTAAGCTCAACGCAAAAAGAGGCACATCTTCATCAAATGCTATGGTGTTTGACTGGGGGCTCATTCCAACATGTTCGACCACATTTAGTAACGAGCATAAAAAGTGAAATATTTCAACCATACTCGGGACACCATATGGCTCTGTCATCAGATGCGAATCATATGGTGAAGCATCCTTTCTGCTTCCATTCCCAACTCTTCCATCATCCATCAAGCCGGGAGCTCCATATTCAAAAGTTGCCAAGGTATTTTCAGTAGCACATTCAGAGTTAGCATTTCCATTGTTGGTTGGCTTACTCGCAAAGGCATAATCACCGTCTACACCAGCATTCTGCGATCATTCACAAGGACATCATCAATCGCTTTATTGTCAATGATATAAAAATCAGAAGAGAAAAAAATGCATAAATACAACATTCACTGAGAACCTCGTTGCATGTTATTAACTAGAAGCATGATCTAGCCTTAGTTTTATAAAAGTGTTCCTGTGACTCACACGACAGAAATTCCTGCT
>NW_010961290.1:550419-553793 GCF_000463585.1 Tarenaya hassleriana
CTGCTGAAAGAAGATAACCTTCTAACCAAAAGTGAAGTCTTAAAGTAGGATCTAGAATTCAATTAAAATGAGAGTCGAGGACATCTTTGTGCTATCATTTACCAATAAAGTGGAGACAGTTTTTTTTGCCTACTTAGGTCTACATGTGTTATATGGTTATATCATATTTGTCTTCAATTTCTGAACGGCATAGAAAAACTACATACCCAAATTGACTGATAATCAGACCAAAAAAAAGTATATACCAAAAAATTACCTCTTGCTTGATGCTTCCAGCTCTATTGACAAGGGCATTTTCTGTTCTGTCAATATCTGGGAGGTGCGAGAAGATACATCTAACCAGTTCATGCATGGTGTGGCGAGCTACACGTTGTTCCTGCTTGGTGAACAATACGGAAACAAGTGTTGACTACAGTGCAGACATGCTGGTTGCTGAGCACAACTGATGCTTTATTTTTCATACATGCCAAAAGCACCTGAAGTATCTTCATCAGCACAACCTCTTCAGATGCAGGATCTGCCACCTCAAATCGGCAGCTTGTCACAGAATCAACTACCAAGTGCATAGCATCCTCGATATTTGCAGTGTTTTGATCAATTACATCAAGAGTCAAAATCTTATAAACTGCTGACAAAGCAATGCTGGTTATTGGTGCTCCAGTTTCATCTGAACGTATCACATCTAGAAAAGGACGGAGATACAATGCTGGACTAATTGTATGCCATGGCTGCTGCCACGAGAATATTTGTTTTCTTAGAGATTTCAATGACTGAATCAGAGAGTGTTCTAGCTGATCATCACCCGACATATATCGACTTCCCCATCTGACATTTCTCCTCATAACCGCCAAAACTGCGGCAATTTCTGTATCAATCATGCAGGCTAACGTAACTGTGTTGCTTGAATCAGAACTATCAAAGTCCTCGGGCTCTTCCTCAATAGCATTGATTCCAGATTGCAACTTTAGACGACCCATCTGTCTACTCTAATCTAGAGGCAGAGCCCGAGATACCTTGTGCTCAGAAACTGCCCAATAGAAGGAGAGATAACCACAGCCAGAGCATACCCTTCACAAATAGAAGGAAAACATAATCGATACTCAAGTTAAGAACCATATGAGGTTAAAAGAGTAGTCCAACAGTAGACAAAACACTCAATCTAGAAAGGTGTTTGAGATGGTAGTTGCGTAAACATATCAAATAATGTGTTGAAGGAAGTAAAAGCGAAAAGTTTTACAATGCCGTCAATGAATGATGCTGGTTCAACCATAGAAGCCATGAATACTGTAAAATGTAAGCCAAGTATAGCCTAATTGAGCCTGAACTACGCTGATAGTTTACTAACTAACCATAGTTTGCTCGAAATCCAATTTAAGTTCATCAGTGGCGAAGCACCTAGTTACCACAACTCCCAAGATTCTGAATCTTGCAAGTTTGTAACATCCTGGCTACAACACCATATCTATCTATAACATCACCAGTTTGGTGTCCGAAAATCAAAGTATCAAACAGACAAAGAAAGTCCCTCAGTGTCTCCATCAAAGGAGCAACCAAATTCTAAACTAGTCATCATTTCCGCCTCTCATGGCCACAGAGCATTACGACACTTCAGCTTAGTAGTAGAAGCATCACAAAACCCAATGATAAGGAACGAAATTATCCGAAGCTACGATCAAATCCTTTCATACGATCAACCCTAACAAGTGATCTTCAATCCTGAATTCTAGCAGAAATCGCGAAACCGATCTCATGAAATCTCAAAATCCAAGCAAAAACCCGCAACGCAAAGAAATATACCGAAACATTAAAAGATCACATGGAATCTCATCTCAACAAACGGAGCAAAGAATGTAAGCAACTTCCGGGATAGATTTCCCTGGCATTACGAACACCAATGCGCGACGAGAGAAGGCGACGAGCGAAACTACACGGAGAAGACGTTTGAACAAGAGAGATCTACCGACTTGCTTACCTTTTTTGTCGGCGGATCCTAAGGACTGAAAGATCTGTCGAGTCGACGCCGAGAAACAGAAAGGCTAGTGAGGGAAGCACGATCGGAGACTCTCGGAAACAGAGCAGAATGATGGAAAAAAGGAAAAAAAAAGTGACGGAGACGTAATTTACAGAAACGCCCCTGGGACGGAAAGATTGTCATATTTCCATGTGGGAGGTCCCGAGTTCCTGGATATTCACCTATTGAGCCCCTATAATATTTAACATTTTGCATTTTGACCCAATAATTCAATTTGATACATTTCACACAATTTTTTCAGCGGTTGAATTTCTCAAATATCTTATCCAGTCGACATTCAAGAACCCAAATAAGAATTTGGAATAACGACACAAATGGTCGTCGATAGAACGTATATGTGGCGCATGTCTATAATGAATTTTTTTTTTGTCTTGTTGTATTTGAGGCAAATAATACAACAACATCACCCTAATCCCAAATTTATTTGGGATCGACCGCATAAGTTTTTCTTTTTCATTCATTTCGATTTCGATTTTACGTTTGATGCAAATAATACATTGATTAATTAGTTGAACGATAAATTTTTTGCCTTTGATAGTTGCCCGAAAATTGTATATATATATATATATATATAAATAACAAATTAGATTGTATGACTTTAGTGAAAGTACGTAATTCGTTAACATTAGAAAAAGAGAGAACATATCAATCAACACATTCATATTCAATCTCTATTATATGTTAACAAGTGTGTATATATGCTCAACCAAAAAAAAACAATTAGTGTATATATGTTCAAATTAAATCTGTATCGTATGCAATTAACAAGAATTGCTGCTGGGCCGGGGGGACGTATATAATATCAGCATTCTATCAACCAATGCGGGTGACATGTATATGTATATGCATACGTATCATTCATCTATACATAGTCTTTTTCAGTAAAATAACACAGTATATATATAATATCATATGTCTTCAAACACATCTGTCTCGTCAAGCGATTCGAACTACTCGAACTCTCCTACGCGATGACAGTAACTCATTCAGTCGTGCAATCTGAAGGAGAAGTTGTCGTATTCTCTGCATATCGTCAATACAAAAATAGTTCAAAGAATTTACATATAGTTTTCGATAACGCAATTCGACGAATGAAAAAGTTTGTATAATTATCTGATAATCAAAATCGTAATTAAGATATAAATACGTTTGATTTAGAATTCGATCGCGAGTTCAACAAATCATGCATTGTGTATAAGCGCACGTGTCTAATATATACACACACGCACGCACATATAGAAATGGGAAATTTGAGAGAAGAAAAATGGGATGATGTGGACAGTCAAATAAGCTGGCAAAGTTGTTGGACGAGGATCCAGAGGTTCAGCAGAGGAGGACGAAC
>NW_010961290.1:554911-565707 GCF_000463585.1 Tarenaya hassleriana
ATATATATATATATATATATATATATATATATATACGAACCTGGTCTTTCTCTTCGAGCAGAAGAACCAAACGATTCAGCTTATCTTCGTGGACTCGTCCACACCATCTCACGAGCCTAACGTACGCCAAGCTCGCGAGCAAGAAGGCCCCGAGGGAAAATGACCAAAACGACCTTCTTCTAGACCCATAATTACGTATTACTCTGTCAACGACGTGAAAGAGCCCCGAATCCTTCATACCCTTCTTGGCGGCTTCAACCACTCTCCGCGGCAACGACGGACTTCCGACGGGCCCACGTTCGCCGGCGGAGACATCTTGATTGCGGCGGGGGGTTGGGTGGCATCAAACGATGTTGGAGGAGCCATGGAAAGATATTCGGGTTGGTTTTGGAGATGGGTATTGGCTTGAACAGCCTGAGCAGTGACTTGAGCTAGAGCTTGTTGGTGAGACATTCCGAACGTTCCCTGCACAAAATCCCCATATGTTTAGAACATGTTAACCGACATTATCAGACTACAGAACAGGAAGACAAAAGCCAAGCACATGGTCGGCGAGTCCGGAGGGGTAATTGGGTCATTTTGAACAGTCGAGTGGCTTCTCGGCGAGTATTGGATCTCTTCCCATTCACTGAACTCTTCTTCTTCTGCAGTTTCCATATTGTATTTCTTTTCTCCGGCAGTGTTCACCACCACTTCATAGTGGATAAGATGATAATCATTTGGGTTGTCTTATTGACTATACATTTATTTATGACGTAATATTTGGTATATATATGTCAGGATAAATTAAATATCTGCTCAAGGATATTTTTGTTGGTCGGAATATCTAACAGGATGACGACATACGCTTGTTGTTTTCATCCCAAAGAAAAAAAAAACGTAAACCATATTTTTTTTCTAATTACAAAAAAAAAAGTAGTGGTCCAATTGGAATCGGCCCATGTAGCCACGATGGGACCGACAGGAACCGGCCCGCAATCCGTCCACTGCAAGGAGCGGGAGGTGATCGCTGCTCTGTGAAACCAGCCTCACGCATTGCCCTCCACTCTAGGAGCCACGTGGTCCGAGCTTTCGCCCGAAACACGTCACCCAACTCCTTACTTGGACCGGGCGAGCCAGTGAAGATCCGACCGGACCCGACTACAGGACACGATCCAATGTTCACACTACCTTGTTGCCCCCACTTGGGTCACAAGCCCACGTTGCTGAGCTCGGCGAACAGAGTGTTTTGTTGTTAGCTTTATAAAGTTGAATTTTGTGCTACGATTTGCCGATGTGGGACTTTTTGCTATTTGGACTTTTTCGTAATTTTATATCCTCTTGCGCAGATCCGATTAATTTATCTTATGTTGTTTTTATCAAAACCATTTTTTTCAATTTAATATCTGATTTGTCTCGTTAGATAGATATAATATGTAGTTCATTTTGGAATCGATTCATAAACAGAATTCATTTGTGTCCTCGTAAACTCAATTGGCACCCCTCCCCAATTAACTTAAATCTCACACACACACAACCACTATGATTTAAAAAAAAAAAATCGCAAGTATCTATTTCTGTGATTAATTCAATGATCGTAATTAAATTTGAATGCATGGAATTATAAAGAAATTAATTATCCCCAAACAAATTGGCTATGTTGTGTTATATACCCAAAAGAGTATAAAATTACAAATCCAAATATACCTAATTCTCCCATTACAAACACAAACGACCCTTGTGTTTTCCGTGTACAAAAGAATTCACAAACAAGAACCATATCCCTAGAGCTAAATATCACATAAAAGGCATCATCCCATATCAAAGTTTTCGCCTTTTCTACCCTTTTTTCAACCTCAAGATCCAAAGTCACAAGCTTTGCTCTTCTTTCAGCCTTAGACGTGCAATCGGCTGGTGACTTAGGTTGGCCGAGGCATGTAAATTTTCGAGCCTTAACTGAATGTCGTGGTTGTGTTTTCCCTCGTATGTTGTTATTACAGCTTTCGCGTCTGTTGCTGCCCTTTCCACATGTTTCCTCACGTTGCATCCCGGAGTCGTGCACTTGTAATAGCTCCTACCCATCGAAAAAACAATGAGCAAGCTCGTTTATTCAAAAGCACACGGGGTGAAATGTGATACCTTGGGTAAGGATTTCCTTTGACGACTTTCTGCCCGTATTTGCGCCACCTATATCCGTCGTCTAAAAGGTCAACTTCGCTATTCGTTTGGACAATGATTCTAGGTTCTGTCACTGTTCTATGTGAAGCAGCATGCTCAGAAACCCTGATTTCAGTGCTCCTGCACATTCAAATATACCCCCCCATCAGAAAACTGACCTTCAAAAATGGAGGGCATACCATGGATTTGGTAATCATCTCTTATAAGTTTACCTTCTTTTGGGATCGGGCTCGTCTTCATCTCTTTCTTCCCCACCAGTTTGTGCATTACCGACCTCCTCGCTGTCACTTGCCTCAGATATCTGATCTGTCATCGTAGCCTGACTTGCTTCATGATCCCTCCTAGTCTTGTTAAAGCTGCTAGCTTGAAACTGTGACGCCGTATCAGAACTCCCGTTTGGATTTGAACTATCCCTGTTTCCCCTCTTGTTGTTTTGGGGAGGTTGATGATTGTGCTGACCCTTGTAGATAATTTCGGTAGCTTGTCCATCTAGTGACCTCTCGACCTTTTTCTTGACAGGACACCCGGGATTCGTACACTTGTAATAACTCCTTGGAAACTCGCTGCCCTTCACTTGCTTCTGCCCATACTTTCGCCAGTTGTAGCCATCGGTAGCCGGCTTGTCAACATTTACCAGCTGTGACCGCTGTTCCTGGACAGAAATGGAAAGTTCAGAGGATTCCTTCTGTGCTAACGAGGAATCTGAAACCGCTGTGGAAACTGAAGGAAGCTCGACAAACGATGTTGGAGGAGCCATGGAAAGATATTCGGGTTGGGTTTGGAGATGGGTATTGGCTTGAACAGCCTGAGCAGTGACTTGAGCTAGAGCTTGTTGGTGAGACATTCCGAACGTTCCCTGCACAAAATCCCCATATGTTTAGAACATGTTAACCGACATTATCAGACTACAGAACAGGAAGACAAAAGCCAAGCACATGGTTGAATGTGTTTACAGCATGAAAGGTGAGACAGATAAAGAAAAATGGCTTGCCACACAAGGAGTAAGCCTAATTGAACACCATTTCTCATCAATCCAATGACTTGTCTTAAGCAACAGTTTTGAGATGGAAAAAAATCCATCACTTCTGACATCAAACATATCAAAACCTCCAACATTTTGAGAAAACACCCTCAGACAAAATCCACAAGACAAGACCAAGATATTTCGACACGAGTGAACCTGGAAGGAGACCGAGTTTTGATGTCAACTCTGTCATTCATCCAAAAGATTTTGCTTTCTATGCTCAAACCTCAACAACCCAAATGCCTGTTTTTTCCAAGCCCAAAGGGAAATCCACAATTTTCTATACCATATCTGATCTCTCCAATCTTTACCAAACTGCAATTGCTAACTCAAAGAATGGATATTCGACATAGAGATCCGTATAGGACCTAAAAGGAGTGAAATTTGAATCTTTTCGCTCCTATTTTCCTGCAAAATGGTTAAGAATCCATGGTTTGGCGTTATCTCCAACGGACAGGGATTTTAGCTAGTTTTGTTCACAACCCGTTTTTTCTCAGCAGCCAAACACACCTATAAGCCAAGAAAACCCGAAAAACCCGAAACAACACATCAGAGAAAGCCAGAAAGTCCTAACCTTGATACTATGCCATAAATAGAACTTCAACAACAAACAAAGAAACCTAATTTCGTTCAACGAATCAGCAATCGGAAAAAGAAACGTCACCTGAATGGGCGAGAGGAGACCAAGAAAGCTCGGCGAATCCAGAAGCGTCGCCGGACTTAGCCCCGGAGGCACCGTGAACATTGTCGGCGGCTGCGTGATCATCAACCCCGTCGGTCTGTTCTGCTTGAACCTCGGGTCCATGTCGCCGGAGCTATTCCCTCCGCCTCCACCTCCGTCTCCGGAGCTCCCAGGCCTCTGCTGCGCCGCCGCGGAAGCAGCCTCCGGAGAGGCCATGGCTCCAGCGAGGAGCTGAGAGAAGGACTTGTACTCGTTGGAACTGGGGAACAAGTTGGAAACAAGAGTCATGGGGCCAGGGCTGAACCCTATGCCACCGTTGAAGAAGACTTCGCCGAAGGGTCGCGGCGGCAGAGTTATAGTGGGACGCGGCGGAGCTCCGGCGGAGGATTTCGGTGTCGACGTCGACGGTTGTTCTTTCTTATCCGCCATCAGTTCTTTCCCGAACGAAGAGACAGAAACAAAAGATGGATTAAAACCCAACAACCCAACACCCAAAAAAACCTTTTTTTGGATGCTCTTTCTATCCTTTTTGTATATATCTGTGTATGTATCAGTATCGCTTTGTCGGAAGCTTCTTTTTAGGTATTTTTATTTGACGAAGGTGTCTGGCTTTTCAAGTGTCCGAAGCCGGATCTGTAAAAATGAAAACTTTAGCTTTGCGGTACAACAAAGTACACGCAGCACGTATGGAAAATGACTCTCTCTCTCTCTCTCTCTCTCTCTCTCTCTCTCTCTCTCTCTCTCTCTCTCCCTCTCTCCCATTTCCTTTTTTTTAGCTGGTTAATATCATTTTTAGTTTTATTTTAATATTCCGACAAAAAAAAGGCTTGTAAATTTATAACAAAGTGACTTGGTAAGGGGAAAAAACATTAATACAAAAACAAAGGGATTTTTGTGTCTTTCGAAAATTTTTGAATTCATATTTACAAATTTATAGATCTAGTAAGCCTTAAAATTCAATTTCATAACCAAACCAAGTATTTTTAACTATTTATAAATAAATTACATGGAATTCAGAATGTTAACTCTTGAATCGCGGCGTTCCGATTGGTAAAAGCCTTTGTGTGTCGGTGTCTGAAATTACAAATTTGGCCCTTAAACGATGAGAAACGAACTCCCAAAAAGTCAACAGCGCCCCCATCCCCAAAACAAACAGTTGGACACTTTTCTTTCTCCTTTTGGGTTTCGTCCTCAACACGTATTACCAATAATATCACGCCACGTGGCTAATGCGAAAATCAGATTGGGCTCTATGGGCCTTAGATATAGCAGGCCTCTGGGCTGCGTGTTCCAGACTCTAATTCGATATTATATAATTTGGACTTTTCAATTCGATATTATATTATTTGTTGTCAAGAAAAAAAATATACAGTCCGCATGAAATTAAATGAGGAAAACCACCAAACAAAAAAAAACGATTTAAGCCGAATGGTACACAGTTTCAAACCCCAAATAGTTAACAAAAAAAAAAAAAAGAGTGACCGAAACAGAGAGAGAGAGAGAGACCTAAAGGAACAAAGAAAAAAAAACGAAAGACAAAAAGAAGAAGAGGGAAGGTCACGTAGATAAAATGTTCATTAGACAGTGAGTAAAGACTCTTGATGCCTCCGATGAGAAACCATGTCGGGTTTAGTTCTTGGGACCAATGTCCTTGAGACCACAGATCTGCTCCTCTCCCATGGCCGACATCACAGACACCACAAGATCCTTTCCTTCCTCGAACCCTGACTTGATCTGTCCATCCATGTCCACATTCATTTTGTTACTTCACAGATTCGACCCACCCAAGTAAATTCGAGACTGTAACAGTATCACGTGACGAGATGGAAAACACTAACCTGATTGAGCAGACTCTCATCGGTTGGGAGCCTGAGGTCATCCTTGGTGTTGCCATTATCAGTCAGCAAGCTAACCTGGGAATGAGTTAAAATTTTTAAAAACAGATTATCGACTTGCTTACGAAGATAATGGGCATCGTCAAAAAAGCATAGCAAGTGCATACAAATCCATCCTCAGAGATGTCAATCAGCTGGTAATCGGTACGGTTGACGTGGGGAACCTGATCAATTTCAGAAAACAGGGAATCTCTCAGATGGAATCCAAAAGAACAACTGACAAAACAGATATAGAACAATGATTCACAATTGAAACTAAATAGAAGAAGACACATACGTCACAGTTGTGGGAAGAGGGAACAATATCTTCCAGCTTCTTGCCATTAAAGATATCAATGGCAACAAAGTGGCACTTGGCATGTCCGTGCTTTCCTGTCTTTGAGGTTGAAACCTCAACAACCTAACACAACAATGTCATCATCAACAATGTCGCCAAATAACAAAAATGGAGAAACAACACGAAGCCACCTACTCACAGCTCAAATCCAACACTTAGAACAGTCATATACTACCAATTTCTTCATAGTAAGCGAAAGTGACTACAATTTCGAGTTATCACCAATCCGTAAAGCTCCAATTCAAATGTGAAAAGACTGAATTGGTGATAACATGAAGAACAAAACTATCGCATTTTTGGGAGCGTGATATCGAAATAATCGACCTTTTTGGGGAACTACGTAAGAAGGCAAACTTTTAGTCTTGATCAAGTTCTACTTATAGCCTTAATCAAGGTCTACAGACGATACTCTAACGAAATTTTACACGAGCGAGGGAGAATTGAGGTAACAGATCCTATTGTCGATCTATTCAAACGAATTGAGATCAGAAAAAAAAAATGGAATATAAGAGGGGTCAAAACACAAGATAACGAATTGAACGATACAATAACGAGTGAAATCAAACGGGCGCCGATCGAATCACGATAATGAGAATAGGGAAATTCACAGATCTAGGATCAGAGAGGAGGAATTAAAACAAACCTTGCAAGGACGTCCCTTGATGACGATGTAACCGTTCTTACGGATGGTTCCGGCTTGTTGCGGGTAAGTCTTCGAAGCTCCGGCATCGGCCTTCGACTCAAAGTGGTGCTCCTCGTCCGACATGGTTGCAGAACGCAAGAGCTTCGAAGCGGAGGAAAGAGATTGGCAAAGAGAAATGAAAAACAAAAGCAAAGATGCTAAAGAATGCGAGAAAGAAAAGGGAGAGAGGGAGATTTGGCTTTTATATATATAGGCATCTGACTAGGGTTTTTGTTGTTTGGGTTGGGATTAAGATTCTCTTTCTGGACCGTTGGATCTAGGAATGCGATGTACGGTCATAATTCGCTCTGTTTTTTGGGGATTAACACGAAAAAAAACGCCTTTAATTCGCGTGCAAACAAAGCTCTTTATCTCTTTAAATTACAAGTTATTTTTATTCTATATCAAAAGTACAACAACTTATATCTTATGATAAATTAATAATAAGACACTTCTAAGAAAAAACTAATAGATTTATATGTTTTTATTTCGGTCACAACTATTTCAAGCAATTATGTTTCTATGTTGGACAAATATTAAGTGATTTTTAAAAAAATATTTCTTTTAATTTTGATAAATTATTTAGTATTATATAATTTTTTTGGAAAATCAATAATTTTTTGGCATCGAATAGGAATTCTATTCCTCTTAAGTTTCTTTCTTGCATTAAGATCAACGATTAAATTAAAAATAATAAAATTATAATCACATTCATCATCGGTGTACCAAAAACAACAAGAAAGAAGAGATGACTCACTTATATACAAAAAAAAAAAAATTGGAACTCAGAACTCATGGACTTTAACAGCAACAAGAGGCGTGTCATAAGCATCCTTAGATCTTGCCTTCTTGACACCGGCAGTGAACCAGAGCTTGTCGGATTTGTAGCTTTCCACTGAAACTGTCGTGATCTTGACCCATACTAACGCTTTGGTCTTCATTCCTTCCACGCCCATAAGCTTGCCTCTTAGCAAGATTCCTTTCACCCTGGTCCCGTACCTTATTACAGATGAATCCTCGAAAGTGACTTCACATGGACAGGACAAGTAGACGACGAGTTTGTTCTTCGTCTCGTCGAACTCGTAGCAGATTATGTTCTGCGGAAAGAGTCCAGGTGGTAGGTTGTGTTCTCTGAGGAGATCCGGCAAGCTTTTTAGAGGTTTTCCTGTGGGGGGCAAAGAGGAAAATGTAGCGTAATGCAATGCCGATGCAGCTAAATGCTTTACTGATTCAAAGCTAAGGGTGATCTCTCTTTTGCATCGTTGCAACAGTGTGCAGAGGTGGAAGAGCAGACGCAAATATGAAGATCTAAAAAATCAGACAAGTCCATAGGTTACAGGCCACCTATGAAGCATCTCCCTATAGGTTCAGATGACTATAATGCAATCGCCCATCAAGAAAGAACATGATCTTGTACCTTTCAGCTTGTTGAAAACCCATTTCGCCTTCTCTTCGACGGTACTGGAGAAAGTCTGAAAAAGGAATATGAACATAATGTTACTATATCAGGGTACAGCCAACATTGTATAAGCAATATGGGCAACTTGCAAATTGATCTGGTATCGAATAACAAAGTTACATGGCAATGCATTGAGGAGCATTACAACATTATTATTCAATCCCAAGAACACAAGAGGCAGAAATACATAAACAAAGTTAATTAATCACTGAATTAACCAGATAAAACGAGGAAAAGGATTCGTAGGACTGCTGTCTCTCCATAAAGATATCAACTTTCGGCAATAGATCACCAGCCGCAATGGCAGTAAGAGCTCGAAGAGTTTATGAGCAGAGCATCTGGCTCAAAAAATGTATAGATAGCTCAAACAATTGCGAAGATATCGTTCCCTCTCATACGCAGGACCAAATTGAACTCCTAAATCGAAAATCATCTAGCCCTTGAGAGTGTCTCCTCCTCTCACACAAAGAAATTACTCAATTCAGTAAATGGAGACCCACTTGGGCTGAATTTGAAATTCTTATTCTTCATGTGGTGCCTTCATTTCAAATATGGATCTTGTGGCTCTAAAACTAGCTAGACGTTGGATTCCCAGATATCAAAGATCAAACTAGGGAACATTATGAAATTATATCCTTCCGACTTCCGAGATTCGGCTGTAAAAATCCGGCTCGAATGAGACTATGTATTTCTAATCCTTTTACCTATCTCCAATTTAACCTCTTGAATCCATCTCGAATCTCTACAGATCTCGGATTCTTCTAGCGATTCTAGATACCCATTACCAGATTTAACACAAAATTGCGCCTCAAACACCGCAAAACCCTTCCACATTGCATAATCTGTGACCGAATCCATCAACTTGAAACGAAACAACAAAAACCCAGAAGAACAACGACAATCAAAAGCGAAGCGAGAGAAGATCAGGTTGAAGTACTCACGGTGAGATCGTTGGTGATGCTGGAGAGCTCTTCCTTTGCCTTCTTCGTAATCCACGAACTTCCCAGCTTCAAGCTCGTAACCTTCGTCAGTGCCTTCTCCATCTCCGTCTCTATCTCTCGCTGTGGCGAAGGAAAGACTCGAGAGAGGAAGAGGCGAATATGCAGCAAAGCTGTAATACAACAGTGTGTGGAAAAAGCGACTGCGCTCCCATTTCTCCAGGTGGCAAAAAAAATCGAAGAAATGCTTAAACGAGGGCATTTACGTAATTTACAAATGCTAAAACATCAGCGGATTATTTTTTTTTTAATTTTAAGTAAAGATAATTACATTTTACCCGATTAAGCGTAAGGGAAAAGCACAAACAGCTTAAAGTCAAGCATTTAATTTCTAAATTAACTGCAAACCAAAAGATAACTTGTAAACTAAATAATAATATATAACAATCACAAAAAAATATATATTAAGAAACAAAGAAAAAGAAGGACAGAGATTAGATCAGCCATGCACGTGCATGAACTCCTTAGCCTTGTTATAAGCTTGGATCATAAAATTCCTTAACCGAACTCTATCAAGCCTCAAGTTTTGTTCCTTCAAATACACATTCATCTTTGTGAAATTCCATTCCGACCCTCGAAAAGCCACTGGATCTTTCAAGACCATATCTTCTTTACCATACTTGTCCTTCAACGTGCTCTCTTCGACATCTATTCTATATTCCAAATACTCCAACCCCATCGCCTTGGCCGATTTCTCGAAACAGACTTTGGCCATCCAGTCCAACCCCACGGGAACCACCTGCACCAATACCGAACCGGGTCTAAGGAACAACGAGTGGGTCAGGGCCGCGCCGTGAACCCCCAGCATGGCGTGGCTCGACTTTATCAGCTTATATGCTTCCGGCAACGACGTCTTCTTGGTCGGTCTGAACCTGATTACCTCGAATCCAATGTCTTCGATCATTCTTTTTACCTTCTTCTCGTTCGTTATGACACGACCCACTTTGCCATATCTGCTCACCAGGACAAGACGAGGTTTCCGGGGGGATGATAAATGGGCTGGGCTTTGAATTGGGCCGTGAGTAAAGGCCTTGTCCAGTAAATTGTGGAAGTCAACGAAGGATCTTGAATTGGGTATTTGGGCTGGGTCAATGGTCATCACCCCATGCGAGATTACACCCACGTGGGCTGAAGTGAAACAATGGGTTGAAGTCTCGTTCTCGAAGGATATGATTCTGTGATTGGTGAAAGCTTCTAGAACTTGCGAGTACTTGGAAACCCACCAATTCCGAGCATCCGGTACGACCGGGACGAAATCCCGGTCCGGGAAAACCGAGTTCACGGTGATGAATAGCGGAACGAGGCCGTCGATAAAGTCGTGAAACAGGTTCCCGGTGTACCCTCCGGCGCTGAACACCATCGCCGGCGAATTGTGCCGGACATCGCATTGTCGGCCCAATGGGCCTGGGCCTGGGCCTGACGTGAGAGTTAGCTCTTTGATCGTTGAGAATACCGTTTTCTCGGCTTTTCTCGGGTACGGCCTGATTTTCTCGACTACCACGGGAGATGCTGACGTGGCGAAGCTGGAACCGAGGAGAGAGAAAGTAGCCGGTTCGGGGTTC
>NW_010961290.1:566069-591066 GCF_000463585.1 Tarenaya hassleriana
TTCAGCAGACACGGACCGTTGATCGAGCAGATATCGTAGTTAAGGTGGGAGCGGTCGCATGTGATTGATCCGGTCTGTGGTGGGACCCGCACGGTTGGACCGGGCTCCCATGTTTGTAACGTACCTGAAAACGGCTTGGCGAAACATTCACCGTCTCGTGTTATAGATGAAAAAGATAGATATAAAAATTTTAGATCCGAATACCAAAACAAATTTAAAATTTTATAAATTTAGGGTGCAAAGTATATGATTAGTTCGTACCTCGATTGAATTCGACAGACCATGAGAATCGAAGCTTCGATATAGAGAAATAATACAGAAGACATACGACCGACACGAATAATAAGGCAATGGTCGAATATGAATTAGGAGTCTTCCTCATTTTAATCTTCTTCTCTTTTGCGTATTATTTTACGTATGTATGTATGTGTACGGAGAGATGATGTGGCAGAGAAGAGGCAGAATGAGAAGAAAGAAGAATAAAACAAATGAGAGATGATCCATTTCATGAAATTTTATAGCAATGGATTATGAAGAATTCCTCTTAATGAAATCTTTTTATATTAATTAAAAAAACAAGTAACAAATCAGCATCATTTGGCATTGTAAGGGAATTACACATAAAAATACATGGAATACAGTAATAATACATTAATTTGTGAACAGATTTCAGTTTGCTACCCATTTATTATTTTGCTATAAAATGTTGCATGCCTTAATCCGTTTTTTTTTTTGGAATTATATTTATCTAAAAAGGGAAATTATAATTTCCGTATATAATTTGAACTATTGATTCCTAATTCTATATCCTTAATTAGAGCAATTGAAGATGCTTGGGAGTGCATGCAGAAAACCAAATCCTGATAATACTTAATTATACTCAAATGGAAATTAATATATAAATTAATTTATTTAACTTTTATTGAATTAAATTAATTAAATTTTAATCGATTTTAAAAATAATTGAAAAACATAATATAAAATATACTTTATTTTTTTATAAATTTGTTTCAATAAAAAAGGAAACAAATCTAAATCCAAACCCGAGAGACATAATTTTGTACATATATGCAAAAATAGATAAATTAAAATGGACACAAATCCGATATTTACATATATTGTTTTAAATAGTTTTAAAGTTTTAAGGCCCATGCGTATTTTTTAAAGGAAATTGATTCTAAGAATAAAAACGCAAAATCAAATAAGTTTTTATAAAAAACGATACTGTCACACCAAACGATTGAAAAATAAAAAATCCAGACATGGTGACTTAATAATTTAATAATAGAAGAAAAAAAATTCTGGTCGATAAAAATTTTATTAATGGGCTATGATAGGCCCATCAAGGAGGGCATAGACTCAAATGGGCTTTATGTGTTCTCTAAGCTCATATATAAGCAAACAAGCTAAATCAAACATCAGGCGGGAAGAATTACGGCGCCGGAAAGTTGTGGACTCCGCATGAGAGCGCGAAGAACCGATGTTCCGTTCAATCTCTCTCTTACGCAGACGGATTTCTCAGATAAAGAGATGTCGGATTCAAGAGACATGCATCCCTTACACGACAACAAATGAAATGATTGTGCCCGAAGCCGACGAGGCTGCGACTTACATGCAGTCCGCTTTTTCCAACCCGTGGTTTTTCCTTCTGAGTACTTGTAAAAACGCTGTTTCTCTGAGGAGCGTCCATGGATTGCTCACTGTTCACGGATTCATGGGAGATCTTTCGTGTGTTACGAAGTTGGTGAGTAAATACGGTGGCTTTGGGTATACAAGGGTTGCCCGTTTGGCGTTCGATCAAATTCCTCAACCAGATCTTTATTCGATGAAGGTCATGCTCAGGTGCCACTTCTTGAACGAAGAGAGTTTGGAAGTCGTGAAATTTTACGATTGGATGAGGATGAAGGGTTTTGTTAGTGATAATGTGGTTTTCTCGATGGCCTTGAACGCATGTAGTGATCTGCGGGATCTGGATGAAGGAAGAAAGATACACTGTCAGATTGTTAAGGTGGCTGATCCCGACAGTTTTGTGCTGACGGGTCTCCTATGTATGTATGCTAAGTGCGGAGAAATCAAGAATTCTCGTGAAATGTTTGATGACATTTCCTCAAGGAATGTAGTTTGTTGGACTTCGATGATTGCGGGTTATGTACAAAATGACTGTCCAAAAGAAGGATTAATTTTGTTTAATCGAATGAGGAACAACATGGTTCTTGGTAATGAAATCACATTTGGGAATCTAGTGGCGGCTTGTACAAGGCTTGGAGCTGTACATCAAGGGAAATGGTTACATGGTTATTTGATCAAGAGTGGCATGGACCTCAAGTCATACATGGCGACATGTTTGCTAGATATGTATGTCAAGTGTGGTGATATTCGCGATGCTCGTTTGGTCTTTGACGAGCATTCTTCTGCTGATTTTGTTCTGTGGACGGCTATGATTGTCGGATACACCCACCATGGTTGTGCTAACGAGGCACTAAGCCTTTTTAAGGAAATGCAATCTGCTGGAATCATGCCTAGTTGTGTCACTGTTGCGGGCGTACTTTCGGGATGTGGTCAGTTGGACAATCTGGAAATGGGAAGATCAGTTCACAGCCTATCCTTGAAGCTTGGTCTTTGGGATCATACAGTTGCAAACACTCTGGTGAACATGTATGGCAAGTGCCACCAGAACAGAGATTCTTTCTATGCCTTCGAGATGGAAACGGACAAAGATGTAGTTGCTTGGAATTCTATAATTTCAGGCTTTTCACAAAACGGGTCTGCCCAAGAAGCGTTGCTTCTGTTCCATTGCATGCTCTCGGAATCTGTTGCACCCGATGCTGTAACAGTTGTGAGTATCTTATCGGCTTGTGCTTCTCTTGGGGCTCTATCCGTAGGTTCATCTCTTCATGCTTATTCCGTAAAATCAGGCTTCTTGTCACCATCCAATGTTTATGTTGGTACTGCTCTACTGGACTTCTATGCCAAATGTGGGGATGTTGAATATGCTCGCACTGTTTTCGATGCCATGGAGGAGAAAAATACAATCACATGGAGCGCCATGATCGGAGGATATGGAAAGCAAGGGGACACCAAGGGTTCCCTTGAGATTTTCGATGAGATGCTGAAAAGGCAAAAGAAGCCAAATGAAGCGACCTTCACATCCATTTTATCTGTGTGCAGCCACACAGGGATGATCGAGGAAGGGAAGAAGTACTTCAGCTCAATGTACAAAGATTATAAGTACACGCCTTCCACAAAGCACTATGCATGCATGGTCGATATGCTAGCTCGAGCAGGAAAGCTTGAAGAAGCATTGGATGTCATCGAGAAGATGCCTGTTCAACCAGATGAGAGGTGTTTTGGGGCATTTCTCCATGGATGCGGATTGCATGCCAGGTTTGATCTTGGAGAGATGGGAATTAAGAAGATGCTCAGTTTACATCCGAATGACCCTTCTTATTATGTTCTTATATCGAACTTATATGCTTTGGATGGAAGGTGGGATCAGGTTAATCAGGTTAGAGAATTGATGAAACAAAGAGGAATGAACAAGATTCGGGGCCATAGCAAACACTTAAACCCGGGAATTGTGTCTTTGGGTCAGTAATGTGCACAAGATTCAAAGTTTGCCGTCATCAAGTCGTGAACGTGGGAATATGGGTGGATGATTTGTGCCAGAAAGATGGGACATTGATGAGATTGGTGATAAATATCTTGGCATGGTTGATCAGAGATATTGTCTTGAGACTGGATTTCAAGTGTATAGAGAGACAGGGCGTTTCTTGAATAAAACTAAAAGGTCAATTTATTTGGTGTAGAGCAAGATTTCAGACAATCTAGTCAACAAGTACATCGGCAAGTTGAGAAGAGATTGAGTTGACAAATATATACAATGCTATAGCAGAGCTCAAGTTTATAGACCAGATGGTTTGAGCCATAACATTGAGATTCTTGTTTGTGACAGCTGAAATATCTGGTGAGTTCAAATGTCACTTCTGTTCCCATCTTCATCTTGTGGATCAAAGGGAACTTCATACCGGCTTCTGTTGAACTTCTCGCGCAGTTGCTTGATGGGGATGAAATCCCCGGCTGTGTCTGCTCCATAGAACAGAAAGGAAATGTACGGATGATCGAACCTCTCCTGTGGAATTTTACACCATGAGAGCCAAACTTATAAAACATTAAGGGATTGGATATTGTTTGATACAAAAGTCTGCTCACCATGTCGGGTTTTTCAGGGGCTAACAAATTATCTTCAGGAACTGCAATACCAAAGGTCAAGTTTTTGCTTCAGACAAGGGGAATACAAGACAGCAGTCGTGTCAGTGATTACATATCGGCACAGCGGAGGAGATTGGATCGTGTAACAGTAGCTTACCATATGTCACAAGTAGATTAGGGTCTGCGTGTACATCTACCAGGACCTGCTACACAAACAAGAAGATTTATTTAGTTATATGTCTTCTTTTGTACAAATGTACTGCAACCATTAGTTAAATTTAGTTGGTAACGAAGGAATATTCTTGAAAAGTGCTAATATGAGCTCCTAATCTTGATTTAATATTGTTGAAGGTGACCTGATAAAATGGTTGATTCGAGCCGCGGGGCAAGTTCTCAACCTGGGCAGTTTCCATCCAGGAATTTGATTCGCAGCATATCGGATCCATCCCACAAATTACAGCTTGGTAACCTAAAACGATAGAACGGATTATTACTCAAAATTAGATGAAAAGAACTCGGGGCAAATCTCCTATATGATGATCATACAAAGGGAGCCCGCACAGAAGATACAAGCTAGCTGTAACACATACGATGATATACCGAAAAGTTTGTGTCTAACTTTCTGGCCCAAACGGAACGCATATTGTGCATTCTCATAAGCCAAAGCTTTTGCAGATGCAGCCAAGGATTCGGCCTCAAGTTCTGAAATTTCATCTCGTAACTTAGCAGCCAAAGCATAATCCTCACTATCAATGGCAATCTGAAGATCTGCACTGCTAGGTTTAAGTATGATCAAGATATACTCCATTGTCTAAAGACAAGGGACGGTGTGGTGTCTGAAAGCTATCGAAGTACAAAATCATGAGAAGCAAACCACTAAAATTTGCTTACCGAAGACGGATTATGCTAATAGCCTTGTCTTGAGCTTCACTCTTTGAGGACGATCCTCTTTTCGCCTCTTGCTGCCTCATTGCCTCCTCTTCCACCTTTCAACAAAGAAAATTATTAACTTTTCTGCATTATACATGACAAGGCACCGATTCCTAGAAAATTCTAATGTCAAGACATACATTACACATCTCAACACCAATCTGCGGATTGCAAAAGCTTTCCAAACGAAAGGCCATATCAGTTCATATACCTCATTGAGCTTGTTCCGTAGCTGTTGGGCAATATCATACTGCTCCACATTCAGTGCATACTGCCATTCCAACCATTGAAAACCTCAAAATTGTGAGTAGACTGCAAGAAATCCTTCGAAAATCTCTCGAAGCTTTCTTCACTGGATACATGAAAATAATTTATTGCCAGGGAAAAAAACCCTTCTGACCTGCACGCGAGTTGCCAAGTCTAGCTGAAAGAAGAAAATCAAGATATCCTCATTCGCACTCTCGCTACGCTCGGAGCTCGGATCCAAACCTTGATTACCCCCTCCAAATGGCCATCCAGCTTCAACCCTCGAATTTCTTCGCCTTGATGAGCTTGAGTGTCCTCTAATGGATGATATACGCAGAATCTGATGATAACACACGCATCGATCACCGACCCCAGAAACCAAACCTGAAGACTTCTTCAACTTCTGACGATTGCTCCATGATCCATAAACTCCAGGACTTCCACAGATTGAACTTAAAGTGCTTAATGACTGACTTTGTACCATTCTCATCGAAAACGATTCCGATTCCGATTCCTCTTAACCCCTGAATTATCCTACGAAATTTATTGTAGCAAAAACCAGGGGAAAAAAATACTCTAATCAGATTCTACACGAAGTTGAATCCTCTCAAGCGCGAAGCAATGAAATTTCCTCGAGAACGAAACTATAACGAACAAAAGCCAGAAGGCGATGAACTGTAACTGGATAAACTTACAAATGCACCGAGAAAAATCTGATAAGTGTCGTGGAAAGTCGCCGATGATCAGGGAACCTCACCGGAAATGTGGAGAGATTTCGTCCTCTCAGTTTTTTCCCCTTTTTTTTTTTTTTTTTTTTTTCTGGAGCTTCGTTTTACCAATGTGGCATGGCTTGCGGATAAGGTAAAGATCAGGTACGATGCGGTGTACGGAGGGAAAAGGCATTGTTCGGCATTACCGTGCCACGTGTCTGACCAAATCTTCAGGGCTTAACGTAAGATTATAATGAACGGTGCAGATTCTCCATATGCGTATATTTCTTTATTTGCAAATGAACGCCAAATGTTTTGTGTATTTCATTCATTGAGTTACAGATTTGTAATGTACATTTTATACCCCAATTAGCAGGCGCAAAAATCTGAAAGGGAATATTTCACGCGTTAAATAGAAAAGTCGTCAATAGAATTGCAAAGAAGCATTATTTCTTACACAACATCACGGCGGTAATTGACAACATACTTATGGAAAATTACATAGCATAATCAACAATTACTAGTTGTTAATTGCTTGCTTAATCTATCACCATAGGCTTAATACAATCACTTCTTCATGAAACCTTGAGCCATCTTCATGTAGTCCCCAAACCCACTTCCCGAATCCCCATCGTCTTTCTTTACCGCCGGTTCTCCGGCCGGGGGAGCATTTGCCGGAGCAGCTCCTCCGGTGGTGGTGTGGTGAGTGGTCTCGTACTGGTGGAGGTACTTCTCGGCCTTGTCGAGGTACTGACCGACGCCGGCCTTGTCGTCGAGCTTGCCGTAGTCTCCGGCGGCGCCGAGTAGATCTGCACCCAAGTGTTATCTAGACCCTAACAGCCCTAGTTAGACAACTAAAAACCCAAACTAGACCAGAAACCTAATCAAACCTAAGTCAATCCTAATTGACCTAACCAACCCCTGATTAGTTACCCTAAATCCTAGTCAATCACCTAAAAGTCCTACTCATCAAACCTAAGCCAACCATATTGATTTACCAACCCCTGATTAGACTTTTAGCACCCTAATCAGACCTAAACTAAGTCTAATTGACCTAATTCTCATCTGATCAGACCCTATAAACGCCTAGAACCAATCCCTACAGACCTGCCCTGATCTAAACCAACCCCTACAGATCTATACCTAGTGATTCTAGACTTAACCAACCCCTAAACCAACCCGTTTTAGCTAAATCCCAACTAATCAGATCTAACCGGTCAAAGTACCGGACTCTATGACTCAAAACAGGTACTTAGGAGTCCTATCTAGTCCTAAACTAGATAATACCTAAATCTATAATCAGATTCTAATCTGATTAGACCTAGACAATGTCTCTATAGACATTCTAAACCTTTAATCAGACCTAACCAAGTCTATTTTGACCTAATTACCTACTGATCAGATCTAAACCATGCGAGACCAACCCAAATTTGGATTAACCCAGACCTGACCAAGACCTAAACAACACTTACAGACCTATACCGAATTAAACCAGTCTACTACAGACCTGTACCCGCCTCTTTAGTCTAACCCGACCTCTTACCTAGCTAATCTTAGTCAAATCCAACCTATTCAGACCTATATTGAACAGAGAACCGGAATCTATGACCTATATTAGCTAAACCGAGATCTAAAACAGGTCTAACCCTAGTGTATTTTACTAAACCAAGCCAAATTGGATACTAGACCGACCTAACAGGATAAACCGATCACTACAGACCCTAACATACCCTAAACCAGTCCACTATGTCCTAAACCAGACACCATCAGCCCTAATTTGGACTAACCTAACCCTAAACCAGTTAGTTCTAGTCCTAATTGTACACTCTAGACCCTAAACCGATCTAATCTGGTCCTAAACCACGAATTCAGACCTTAACCTGATCAATACTAGTCCTATACCGATAAACCAGACCTAAATCAGACATATTTTAGCCTATACCGAGTCTGATTTACCTAAACCGAACCCAATTGATCTAAACCCGGACAATTCTAGCCCTAACCGGACAAAACAGACCTAATCAGACCTATACCAAGTCTAAACCAGCCTAAATTGACCTCTACCGGACTTAATTGTCCTAAACCGATCTGAACTAGACAAAACCGAACAAATCAGACCCTAACTTAGACCTAAACCAGCCTAAACTAGTCTGAATTGACCTAAACCGGACCTAGATTGATCTAAACCGGACTAAATTGACCTAAACCGAACTCAATTGACCTAAACCGGACCTAGAATGACCTAAACCGGACTCAATTAACTTAAACCAGACCTAGAATGACCTAACCGGACTCAATTGATCTAAAACCGAACTCAATTGACCTAAATCGGACCTAGACTGACCAGAACCGGCCTGAACCGGTTCAATTGACCCCCAACCGGACCTGAACCGGTCCAACTGACCTGAATCGGTCCGATTTGACCTAATCGGTCAACTGTTGACCAATTTTGGTCAACGGTTTGACTTGACCAACCTAAATCGGTTCGATTTTAAATCGAACCGGGTTTAATTATTCAATCGGATTTAAACCGGCTAAACCGGTTTAAACCGAAAACCCTAATTTCGGAAACGTGAGCTGCCGAGTTCACTCGGTTAACTAGGTCGTTGACTCAGTCCGATTTCCCGACTCAGTCGCGATTCGACGAGTCACGGCCGAGTTTCGCCGGAAAATCCCGGTTTTTCACCGATTCTCCCACCCAACCCATAGATCGACTCACGTAGACTCAAAAACTTACCTGAGCCAGTTCGCAACTCGCCCGAATCTTCGATCTGAGTTAGATCCGAGCCCCTTCCAACAATCGCCGTCGATCTGAGCCGTTCCCGCCGTTCTTGACCGCCGATCTTATCACCGATGGCCTCTCTGATGTCGGTTCTTGCCTGAACCAACTCGAACACCGCATTAGAACGCTCAGACCCGAGATCCAGGAACCTCGACTTACCTCGACAGCGATTCCACCGCCGATTCGTCGTGCCTTGCCCGCAACCGGGCTCTGATACCACTTGTACGTGGTACCGGCCTTCGATCCCTCACCGATTCACTCCGATTCACCCTCGTTTGAACCGATCCGAAAAAGAAACGCAAGAGACACCGAAGATACGAGTTCAGTACCGAGGGGAACCTCGGTACCTACGTCTCGAGAAGAGGAAGCTGTGTGTCTAGGATTACAGACACATACCATCGCCGAAAACTGCCGATAACGGCTCCGGAGACACGCACACACACATTATGATGAGAGAAGGAGCTTTAAGCCGCAAGAGAGAGAAACGTCCGAATTACAGATTGCAAGAAGATGAAACCCAATTAGGGTTTCATTTACAAGCCCGCGTTAAAAGACCATAACACCCCTCCGTCCTTGTGAAGCCTCCATCTCAAACAGAAGCATTAAAATCCTCCACTTCAACTAGCGGATTAGCTGAAGACTTTCTACATTATCTAAACGTCGCCAAACATTATCGTAACGCAGGTAAAAATATGCGATTAAAATTTGAACATTTTATTATCTTATGTCAAATAGCCCTTTACACAGTTACACTCTCATGATATTTAGGTCACTAAATCAATAACTTCAATCCAAATGAAAACCCCTATTAAGAATTATATATGTGTATATAATGGTAGATCTATACTCAAGAAATGTTTCACTGTCCAAGTTAAACATGGAATCTAGTATAGTATACAGATTAATTCCTAAATCAAATCTTGATGTAAATATTTCTTGTCAGAAATTGAAGGAAGAAAACTACTACGTACTATGTCAATGTGGCAGAGTTTCTGATTGAAAAAAATAAATTTCTTGATTGTATATTTAAATGGGAGACAAACTGAATAAATCAAAATATAAAAATCATATAAATATACATTTATTTTGGAATATTCCTCCACAACCCAAACTATTACACTCCAAATTAAAATTCATATGCAAATTATTTTCAAGTAAGTTTTTATTGTCTTTAAACTTCTTTAAATTCTCAATGAGTTTTAGGAATTTTAGGCTTGTATCCATGCAAAAGTACAATTATTTCAAACAACCATACCTAAACAAGTTGATGATTAAATGCATTTGATATATATATATATATATATATATATATATATATGATCAATTTTCAGATTTCTTAGGCCGATACCTATTCAATGTTTCGTTGATTGAATCATGTGTTCAATAACTTGTTGATATTGAGTAAAGTTCATTGGGAAATTGTTTTAAGCATTTAATCGGAATATTGTAAGAGACTAGGAGAGACCCGCGCGATGCGCGGGGTATTTTTGTTATTAGTAATATAAAATATTTATCTTTTTGTTATGAAAACTTATTGATATGAATATAGCAAAAATTATATTATGAAATCATTATATATATATATATATATATGAAGGAACGAAGAAATGAAAGAATTTAAATATCAATAAATTATTATATTATAAAATTATTTTTGTATTAAATAAATTTGCCAATGTAAATTTATATATTTTTTATGATGAAGCGCATGTTTAATCAATATAATTGTACGTTTTACGCTAGGTGTGGGAACGGGTCGGGTACCCGCGATTTTATGGTTACCAGAACCTGAATCCGAACCCAAAAATCATATAAATTAAAAACCCAAACTCGCAACCGTTTTGATCGGGTATCCAAAAATCGGGTACTCGAAATAATGTTTAAGTATCTGTGGATACCCCAACACGGAATTTAAATATAAAATTTATCAGATATAATATTAAGAAAAATATCATAAAATTTTCAATTTTAACCAAGTTATAAAAAATATAAATGATATTCATAAAAAAAACATTACAAAATCATCATATTTTAATTATTTATGAAAGATGTCATAGATAATCAAAAAACAAAGAAAGTTATTAGCCAAAAAATATCTAAGAGTAATTCTTTCACAAACTCACACTGACTCGAAAACCATATGAAACTAAAGTAGATTAGAGATGAAGGAGAAATGAGAAGTACGTGCACATGAAAACGATCAGAAGAAAGGAGAGATAAAGAAGTGGAGAGAGAGAGAGGAGAGAAATGGAGCGAGATGGAATGGGGAAGTGGGAGACGGCTTCTGGAAAAAAAGTAGGAGAGAGCAATGTAAAATTAATCTTAGGTTTTAGTGTTATTCTTTCAAAATATAAGGATGAAATTGTAAATCTATGATTTTTGGGTACCCGCAGGTAATACCCGAATCCGAATCTAACTACCCTAATCTCAGACTTTTTTAAGACTTAAACCCGATTTCATCTTATACATTAGTCGGATACCCGAAATTAGGATACCCGACTCGACCATATATCTCTTTGCATCTTTTTCATTAATGCATTTAGAAATAATAATTTATGAATTTTTTAGTATAAAATTTTATAAATTTAGATGTAATGGATATTTTTTTACATTTATCGAATGCTATCATTTTATTTTTAAATTTATATTTGTTAATTGATACTACCAACACCATATTTAGTAAATTATTGGCATTATTATTAGATAAGATAGATGTTGTATTGAATGAATAATGTTTGTCAAGATCTTGGAATGTAACATATGAACATAGGGTGTCAAAATGGTCGGGTCGGACCGGCCCAGCCCGAGTCCAACACAAGTCCTGAGAATTGTGGGTCGGCCCGAAACATGTGTAGACTTAAAATCTTAGGCCCGAAACCCAGCCCTGTGGACTTTTTTCGGGTTTGGCCCGGACTTCAGGCTTGAACTTTAAAAAAAAAATTAACAAACAAAAAATAAACTATAAAAATATATTAAAAAATCATATAAATAAAAAAAATTAATATATATATATATTGATAAAAACATTTATTAATATATATATTTTGATTTCAGAAAATTTAAACGCTAAATTTTAAAATTTTATATAATAAAAAAGTTTATTTAAATATTAAATTGTTATATTTTTAATCCTAATAAATATTCCATACTAATGATATTATAATTTTATATACATTATGTTATTTATTAGACTCCAATTCAGGCCCAAACCCATTGATTCATGTTTAATCAATATAATTGTACGTTTTACGCTAGGTGTGGGAACGGGTCGGGTACCCGCGATTTTATGGTTACCAGAACCTGAATCCGAACCCAAAAATCATATAAATTAAAAACCCAAACTCGCAACCGTTTTGATCGGGTATCCAAAAATCGGGTACTCGAAATAATGTTTAAGTATCCGTGGATACCCCAACACGGAATTTAAATATAAAATTTATCAGATATAATATTAAGAAAAATATCATAAAATTTTCAATTTTAACCAAGTTATAAAAAATATAAATGATATTCATAAAAAAACATTACAAAATCATCATATTTTAATTATTTATGAAAGATGTCATAGGTAATCAAAAAACAAAGAAAGTTATTAGCCAAAAAATATCTAAGAGTAATTCTTTCACAAACTCACACTGACTCGAAAACCATATGAAACTAAAGTAGATTAGAGATGAAGGAGAAATGAGAAGTACGTGCACATGAAAACGATCAGAAGAAAGGAGAGATAAAGAAGTGGAGAGAGAGAGAGGAGAGAAATGGAGCGAGATGGAATGGGGAAGTGGGAGACGGCTTCTGGAAAAAAAGTAGGAGAGAGCAATGTAAAATTAATCTTAGGTTTTAGTGTTATTCTTTCAAAATATAAGGATGAAATTGTAAATCTATGATTTTTGGGTACCCGCAGGTAATACCCGAATCCGAATCTAACTACCCTAATCTCAGACTTTTTTAAGACTTAAACCCGATTTCATCTTATACATTAGTCGGATACCCGAAATTAGGATACCCGACTCGACCATATATCTCTTTGCATCTTTTTCATTAATGCATTTAGAAATAATAATTTATGAATTTTTTAGTATAAAATTTTATAAATTTAGATGTAATGGATATTTTTTTACATTTATCGAATGCTATCATTTTATTTTTAAATTTATATTTGTTAATTGATACTACCAACACCATATTTAGTAAATTATTGGCATTATTATTAGATAAGATAGATGTTGTATTGAATGAATAATGTTTGTCAAGATCTTGGAATGTAACATATGAACATAGGGTGTCAAAATGGTCGGGTCGGACCGGCCCAGCCCGAGTCCGACACAAGTCCTGAGAATTGTGGGTCGGCCCGAAACATGTGTAGACTTAAAATCTTAGGCCCGAAACCCAGCCCTGTGGACTTTTTTCGGGTTTGGCCCGGACTTCAGGCTTGAACTTTAAAAAAAAAATTAACAAACAAAAAATAAACTATAAAAATATATTAAAAAATCATATAAATAAAAAAAATTAATATATATATATATTGATAAAAACATTTATTAATATATATATTTTGATTTCAGAAAATTTAAACGCTAAATTTTAAAATTTTATATAATAAAAAAGTTTATTTAAATATTAAATTGTTATATTTTTAATCCTAATAAATATTCCATACTAATGATATTATAATTTTATATACATTATGTTATTTATTAGACTCCAATTCAGGCCCAAACCCATTGATTTTCGGGCCGGATTCGGACCGGACAACGGATCTCGGGTTTTTTTTATATCTCTATATGAACACGTCATTCCCTAGTGACTTTTTCACTGAAAAATGTTGTAATATGAGATGTACGACTTCAATAGTTTAATTTTTTACTCCGGTAATATGATTCGAAATTAAAATAATGAATGTATGAAAAATATAATTGAATTTTTCCATTTACTCATACACAACCGTTTATTTTTTATAATTAGATGAGAATTAAGAAAATCACAATAATCCTTCAAACATTATAAACTATAATCAATTATTTTAGTTATATAATTAGTATTTTAGTTTATTATAAATTATATTTTTTCATTTAAATGTAATTTAGGAATATATAAATATTCGTAAATCATATATTCATTTACATTATATATATATATATTTTAGAAATATTTAAATATTTTATTAATTTTATTAAATCACATCTTTGATATATTAAATATCCTTTTTTATATATAAAAGAAATAGTTAATGAATATTTTTTAATGAGCATTTTAATATATAAATGAGAATTAAAAAAGTGACACATAGATAATGATATTATATCACAATGTAATTTTTAAAAGAAATAAATTACATTTAAAGCATATTTTATCACAAAATCTGTATTACTATATTTATATTTAAAATCATATATTTTAAATTTATTAAAAATTCATAATAATTATATCTACATAAAAATTCACCAACTTTCCAAAAACTTCTATATAAATAAATGAATTTTGAATTTTATTAAAAAAATACATGAACTTTCTAATGTATATAGATATAAGTGTGGGTGTATGCGTGTGTATGTATATAGTCACTTTTCTTATATTGTCAATGAACTTCAAACTTGAATTCCACTTGCAAATGCATTATCTCCTTTGTTCGTATTTGAATCTTGAAATTATCCATCACAACCGCATACAAATACAAAGATCAGACATTTTTTTTTTTCAAAATCGAAGTCAGAAACAGAGATACAGTTGTAATATGTAACTCACATCCACTTGTAATTGAAGAGAAAAACATGAATTTACCCATTGAATTTGGAATGAGTTATGTAATCTTGAAGAAATCTCACCTCCTTACCAATTTCTCTCTTTACTTTATTGAGTGATACTTCTCATTCCGATCCTTGCAAAAAATTCACATTCATTGAATTTTAGTTAGCGGTTAATAATGAAAACAATTATCACCTTTTGGAAAGACAATTTGTGTTGATTAGCTTCAACAACAGCACTCTTCTTTACCAAAAACTGACATATTCGCTTTCAACTCGTGCATCCTTGCTTCTGCTAATTGGATATTTGCGGCATTTTCTGGGAATGGTGCTTCTCGCACACGTGCTTGTCTTTTGGCAACTTCAGCTGTCTGTTTTGTTTTTTCAATGTCATTTACATTAGAAAAATTTAACGAAGTCAATGTTGGTAAAATTAGTTTACCTAGCGTTCACGACGTAGACACCAGTGTATGTGAAGAATGCGATACGGTCACCGGCCGACGAAAACGACGGGAACCCACCTTCGATTCTGAAGAGAGAAAGGTCGGGCGATGATGATTTGATGTTCTCGAGGAGAAGCGAAGACGTTGTCTGTCCGTTGGCCTGCCCTCTGCAACTGTGGTATCCGACCCGTGTCGAATTAGGGGAGAGAAACGGGTTGAAATGGTGACTCTTTGGCGACACCAGACGAGTCAACTCGATGAAATCTTTCCTTTTCAGGTCGAACAGTTCTACGTGGCGGATATCCGAGCCGGGTCACCGAGTGGCAACCGCGATGAAGTCGTGGTTGTTGGGCGACGTAGCGGGTGCGAAAGCGTGGATACCCGGTGGTGTGACTCTGAATCGTTTTTGATTGGGTGGTGTTATATAGGAATACAGACGTTTAAGTGTATAGAAAAAAATAAATATTAAATGTTATGTAATAAAAATAATTAGTGGGATATTTGAATCAATAAAAAAGTGTAATGGGAGCGTTAAAAAGATGATTAGTGGGTTAATCAATATGAAATCAATTAGAAAGTGTAACGTCCACCGTTTTTTGTTTTTGTTTTAATTTTTTACATAATGAAGTTTTAAACACTAATTGAATTTATTGTCGTCTACTCCATGATCATGTTAAAATGACCGTTTTTTATATCTAATGAAGTTGGTATTTTTGTATTTTTTTAATTATAATAATAATTATTGACATTTTTTTATATGATTCATCTCAAAATTTTCATGTAATGTTTTATTTATTATTTTTATTAACATAAAAGAATCAATATAAAAAATAAATATAAAAATTTAAAAAGTGATAGGTATTTTATATAATAAATATAGTTTTAAATATAGTTTTTTATAATTATAATAATTTATTAATATTTTAAAATTATTGATGTGTAACAATTAATAATAGTCTATTATAATACCAAAATTATATTGATAATCAATATCCAATCAAAATTAAACAAAATGACACATAGGATACTTAGGTGGCTTCACCACAATCCTTTAAACTCCTTTATTAATATATATAGATTTAATTATAAGGGCAAAACTTAATTGACAATAATGTATGGCGAATATAACTCCTAATGCAAAAAAAAAAAAGTTACACGTATACATGAAAGCTATCAATGCCGGAAAACTTGAAAGAGTTACAGCAGAATATTATCCCAAGAAAAAAAAAGGAAGAGATGGGCAAGAAAAATATACAAAAGTACGTGTATCTATACACGTATATTGACAAAAGTTATGATTTTGTATGTGTATGTATGTGTGTCTCATTTAGAAAGCAAATGACGAGCACGTTGATTAGCGCCTTTGACGCGAGAGTTGAGTTCATCAACATCGTCGCTGAGATGATCAAGGGCCTTGTTTTGCCTGCAAATCTCACCATCATGTATGTATATAGTATATGTACGTATGCATGCATGTATATATGACAGACCTGTCGAGTTCACTTCCCATGTCGACAGCCATGCTCTTCATATCTCCCAGGATGTCGTTTAAATCAGACAGTCCATCTTCTTGCTTAGCCTTCTCTTGCTGCAACCACACAATTTATAATCCTTGTATTGTATCCAGAGATCAAAATTGAATATAAATCAACTCATATAGCTTCTAACTTATATATATTCTGAGATGTCAACAGACCTCGACTCTCTGCAGCGCATTGGTTGGTTCTGGAGGTGGAGTTTGGCTGTGTGATCTGCCTTTGTTTCCTGCGGGAACCAGACCAAGTTTTTCTCTCTGCTCCTTGCGATTCTCGCTCTGTTTGCTCGGATTATCTACAAGATTATAACAATTAACTATCATATTAATTCCAAGCATGATTTAGTTAATGATCTGAAATGCATAAAATGTTATGTAGTACCGGGAGTGATCATAGGCCCCGTGATTTGTTTGTTCTTCTTCGGCTTCCATGGCTTGGAGAACATTCCTCCCAGGTTGTTCAGAAGCTTCTCACCCTGATTTTATCGAGACCATGATGAGCAAAACCCTGGTTCTATCTCCTTTTTCCCATTCTATGTTCTTGAATCTGATCCGACATTGGTTTTCAGAGATCAGACAAGAAGAACACTCACCCGGCTGAGATCTTTATCCATCTCAATCGCCATGACATGAGTTCTGTTGATCTGTTCGCCTTGCTGATGCAACATATCGAGCGTTCTCGTGGCATCTGATCTTATATCTTCCGCGATTTTCAGACAGTTGTTAACGTTCTTGGTCGTTTCCTCGGCCTTGTACACTGCATAGTTCTCGAGTTCTTCTGTAGTCTGGCTCTGCAATCCACCAGAGTCTCGGAACTCGCTCTTGTAATAATCTTCCCTGCCGAACTCCGGGATCATAAGGATAGGCTCTGAGGAAGTTCGTCTCCCCTCGTTTATCGTCCCCTTGCCGTTCGATTCGTTTGGAAGCTTGTTTCCCGGCGATTTGAAAAGCCCAAACATCTTTTATCAACAACAAAAATCGATTTGCAGAACCTGGGAAATGAAACGGGTTTCATCATATACTTGCAGGGAAAGGATGTGTTCATACAATCTCCAGAACTACGATTTGGCGTGAAGAATCTGAGACATAACTGTTTTCACGATGAACATGGCAAGTTATCTGTCACTAAAATATGACGAGAGACGAAATTGAATGAAATCGTTTCGGGTTTATAGCATAACAAGAGATGAAATCCCATATGAGTTTCCAGAAAATGCATGAAAAGGATTGAACTTTGAGAAATTAACCTGTATATGGATTGGAGAATCCGAGAGAGAACTCTTTTTGTCAAAGATTGAAAAAAAAAAATCGAATTCACGATAAGGAACGGATGGAAACGCAGAGGATAAGCAAAGGGCATGGATCAAATCGTTTGAGAAATCAAATAAAAAGGATAAAATCAGAAGAAAAAATCACCTAAGATCAAAGTGGCTGTCCAAAGATGCAGACTTGACAACGATTATCGAAATTTTTGAACTTCACGACGGGTAAAGAGCATCTCTCTCTCTCTTTCTCTCTCTCTCTCTCACCATCTCTCCCGTACAATCTGACCGTGAGTCCCCAAAGCCTCTCTCCGAAACAGAAGTTTCTAAAAGTCTGAATATTTGGATTTACACAAAGTGGAAAACGAGGAAATTCAAGGCCAAGACCAACTCCATGGCAATCTCAATGGTCAATGTCTGAAAATTCTTTTTTTTTTTTTTGAATTTTCTTAGAGCCTCTTCTGAAATTTCTTGACTTTACGAAAAGAATCTGGTGACTGATTCTATTTTCAGCATTACAGTTTAATCAACAGAGACAATCTCCACACATTACTGTGAAAGAACCGAAGAGAAGTATACAGTGAAAGAAGAGAAAAAATGTTCATACCAATTGATATAACCGACACCTCTCTACCAATCCTTCCATGAGGAAGTCTTGTTCATCTTCAGGCGCTGTAATTGGAAAATTAAGGTCGAACGTGGGCTTATCCCTCTTAGTTGCAGCTTTGGTATTTGTTCTACCACATTGATGCAGCCTTATGCGATCCCTCCGACCATTCTCTTCCTTCTGCTCTTCCCAGTTCAATCTCTCGAAAGGATTCCCTCCTGCTTCGGGCAGGAGATTAAGATCTTTCAGATCGAACAGATCGGAAACATGCTCTCTCCTTCGTGTTTTCAAGTTCAATCTCCTGAGAGGATTATCCCCTGTATCTGATGCGGATTCATCATCATGGACAGGGAGATTAAGATCGATCAAACTGGAAATGTGCTCTCTCTTCTGTTCTTTCGAGTCCGATCTCTCGCTCGCTTCATCTGCCGAGCTTTCGCTTCTCCAAGATTCAGCAGCATCCTCCGCTGTCTTTCCGGGCACAGATTCAGATTCAGACCCTCCAAGTTGCTGACTTTTGTTAATCCCGTCACCAGAAACTCTTGATTCTGCCGTGTCAAGATCCGTTCTTTCTCCATCACCATCATCGGGCTTGTGTGTCACTTCCAAAGTGTTCTTCCGTGAAGAGATTCTTGGATCTACAGATTCTGTTTTCGCCTCCTTATCCGCATTTCGAAATGGCAACAGATTTTGCATTTCTGGGTTCTTTTTCTTTGAACCTGAAAAGATCTCAACGTCATCCGAAAGTCTCTTCCTTTTTCTTGAATATGTCCTCATAGTCATAGTGTTAGGGTGTTTACTCTTCCAATCGCTCACACTAACATTAACTTCTTCCTCAACTTCTCCTCCTCCTCGTGCTGCTTCAGCGCTCTTGTGAGATTCCTTGTCTTCACCTTTCTCAATCGGTGATTCCATGGCTCTGGGCCGAATCAAATTCAAACACGTGTTACTTGGTCGGTGCAAAGATCCGGCGAAGAAGCAAGAAAGTGAAATCGGCCTTTTAATTATATTCCGCCGGAAAACGGAGAGAGGGAGAAATCAGAACAATGGGGAAATGAGTAGTTGATGGAGGAGGTTAACAGCACATATATATATAAGAGGAGCAACCAAGAAAATCTTTCTTCTGTTCCAAGAAATCAAGGGAAGATCCATTATATGCTTGCGGCCAAGATCTCCTCTTGGGAGTTACATAACAATTTGTAAGACGAAACCCTCTTTGCCATCAAAAGATTTGTACAAACGAGTTCTACAGGAGAACCAGAAAGTTTGGCTATTACAGAATCTGAGAGGCTTTTCACAAAATTTTCTACATTTTTTTTTTCAGGAGAAAGTAATTTAGATATACAAGAGAGAAGGGAAAAAAAAAACAAAATCATGGCTTCGCTTTACAACTTGTGCTTCTTAAATAATCCCATTTACAAAGAAGAGAAGACGAACACCATTGAAGAACCCTTCATTTACTTCCCTCGGAATGATCTTCCCAGGCATCTAGTCCGAATATCTCCTCAATCATGTTCGATGTCGGTAGAAGATCCACGCTCTTGGTCCAAGGGTTTGGCAGCAGTCTTGTGTCGCATGCATCGAATGAATACAACTGGTTCACAATATCGCAGCACCCATCAAACCTATGGTGGTGCCAACATTTCCCCGTGTCGGGTTTCTCTTTGTTTCCCTTAGGACTACGAGTGTAGACCAAACCAGGTTGGAACTCCAAAGACATGCACGACCCATCTTCTGCTGTCGCTGCTTCCCCATCGTTGCCTGAAACCTTATCCATATGGCCTCCTCTGTCACCATCTATGTTGTTGTTGTTGTCACTGTCATTATCATCACTGCAGTTGCTCTCACCATTGTTATCTCCATGCGAGAGGCTTTTCTTGTATTCCTGGCCAGTGTGCCGGTGAAAAGAAGACCCCAGGAAAGAGTCTTCTTCCTCACCTGGAGGAGCTTGGGCTCCATAAAAGGTATCATAGTCCGCTCGCCATTCATCATCGTCACTGTCAATGTCCAGGCTTTGGCAACGGTTCTGGACGGCTCGTCTTTGCAGGACGAATACATTAAAATAATAGCTCACGAGTTCGTTTATAGTTCGTGAAGGAAATGCCGCCTCTAGGTGCTTCCAAAAATTCCGATCCAGTGAAGCTGGATTGGAGTAAACCACCTCATGAAAGAGGTCCTGCTCCTCCTCAGTCCACTTGCGGGAAACTTCCTCCCCCATTTCACAGAAACCTAACTTCACAAATTTTTCATACCCAATAGTTTCCATCAGGTCTTCCCTGGCTTCCATGGTGTGCTGTCGCACACATCTGACAGTGCCCTTGTCCCAGCAGAGGCAATCGTTTCTTCCTTTACCCATTACGCAAACCTCAGTTCCCGATACATTGCCATCAGGAGCTGGAATTGTGCACTTTCCCATCAGTCTTTCTTCGTCTTCATCCAGAATCTCTTCCTTGACAGGCCTACCAAATTCGGGGATGACAGCCTGATAATTAGGCCCAATCGGAACTTGCTTTCTTGGAGAGCGATCCATAAGACAGAAATAATCATTCTCCACAGGGGAAAGAGGTCTCCAGGGGAAAACTGAATCAGGTGATTCATGAGAGAGGGATGACTGAATCGTTGCACCAGACCCAGCATCCTCCTCAAACGAACTTGCATTTTCATTCCAAGTATCACCTTCAATCTCATCCTCACTTTCAGACCTGCATAGGTCACTCATTTCCTCTACACACAATGCAAGACAAAACCATAGTTCAGCATGCTACTAAGCCGTCTCAGAACAAAGAAAAACCAATTGATGTATTATTACCTATGACACTGGGCTTCCTCGAGGAAACGTGATATGGAAAAACTACATCTAATTGGGTCAAGTCATTGTCATAAGTAAGTGGTCTTGCGTGCTTCAAGTTCAACTCCTGCACCTCCTCGGCATTAAAAGGGCGCTTCAATCCCATTTTTATTTGACCTGTACAATGGAACATGAAGGACTAAAGTTAGTTACTTGACGTTGAATGTCATAATTTTAACCCGCATGTGTAAGTGTAATTATATCCTAAAACCTGATAGGCAAGGTAATAATTAGCTGTAGATATGTACACTATTCTACTAAAGCCACTTGCTTTTAATGGAAAATTCTAGAAACTTTGATGGGTATGGTGGGAATTGAAAAATTTTGGAGTCTCACGACAAATTAACAACAGGAAAATATGTTTCCCCAATTTAATTTCAGAAAATTAAAAAATCCCCAATTTTAAACGAAACCCTAACCCTAGATTTCAATTGACGACAAAATCACCAAATTACGAATTAAACAACGACGAATCGCCTAAATTTCAAAAGAAAAGACAAAAGCCCTCTGATAATTTATAGATCTAGCAACCCTAGGGGCGCCAAGAACAGAAAACTGAAAAAAATCAAAGGAAACTCGAAATTTATATCCGAAATCGAGACGGGTACTGAAATGAATCGATATTTAGACGAACCCCTAACAGGATCTAACGTTTTGAGGTCTCGATGATGAAAAGCATATCCAAACCCTAGATTTGACCACCGAGAGGGGCTAAAATCAAAACAGGTATCAATCGAAAGAAGAAACAGAGAGGAAATAGGAAATTACAATCAGAACGAACGTCGATCTGGAAGAAGGAGAGGATCAGAGCGAGAAATTTGACGAAAAAATCTGGCGACGAAAAAATTGGGGAAATTTCGGAGGCGGCTAGGGTTAGAAATCGTGGTTTTCGAATAGAAAGAAGATCCGATTTTGAAACCCGGGTTGATTCGGATACCGAGACCACTTCGAATGAGCTGTACCTTATTTATTCTGAAAGCACACTAAATCACGAAAATACCCTCGCGATTTACAAGTACTTGCCTATCAACTTGCACATTGTGTGCACATCTACGTACACGCGTTTTAACAAAAAACCAAAATTGATTTAGTTAACAGTTGCAAACCGGAACAAACCGGTCCGACCGGATTAGAATTTGGAGCTCTCACCTCGGGACTTGATTCCATAAACCCTAAATTCCCAATTCCCAATCTCACCTCACGTTACCAAAATTTGCAACCTTCGCTCTATTGCTGCCGGAGATTACCGTGGTGGGCGTATTTTTGGTTTTTGGGAGGCGTGGGAATATCTTCCTTGAGGCTATTCGTGAACAGAACAGGTAAATATGATTCTTTTGATTCATGGGGAGTTTCAGCAGGGATCGATTTTGTCGTGCTTTTGATTGTTGCTATGATGATGATCTTACACCCCTTTTCTGCATTCGATCATTTGGGTAATAATGCATTAGTCTCAGGTTTTAGTGTGGGATTGATCCTAATGTGTGGTTTCATTGTTTGGAGGATTTCTGGAATTTTCAATTGATATTGCATATGGTCTGCGTTGCCCTTTTCCGTCATATGTTTATCATGCTCTATAGAACTGTTTGAATCTGTAGACATGTGTTTGTGTTGAGAAGTTATGTGTATCCAATGGCGCTGGTACCCAATAGTTGGTAGTGCTTGAGATGATAAAAGGTCATATTCAAGTCTGGTTCGATTCCACTGATTCCACTGATGTAGAGGATATAATTTCTGGATCAAAATGGTTCATATACAAAGGTTGAAGGGGTGGGAACTATCCTGGTTATTAAAAAAAACCATGGCACTGGTTGTGATTTGTGGACAACCTTGTATTAGAAAATCAATGGCTGCAGTTTCAGTATCCAAAGCCATGAAATGATCAGAATCGAAACAGACGGTCAGGATCGTTGACGAGCGGAGAAGAATCTTGCTCGCAAAGTCGCAATCAGAGCTTTGTCAACATGCCAGCGGAGAAGAATCTTAGGGGGGAGTGCTTGAGTCAGAAATTGATAGATCGGTTGCAAGAGACAGCATTCTTATAGTTGATCCGTTGAACAGCATCAAGGGTTACAGATACGAGTTACGGTGCTTGGCTCGTGCCACTGGCATTCGATATTGTGTTCTGTACTGTGACATGGATGAAAACCATTGCAGACAATGGAATAAGGAACGCAGAGAAAAAGGAGAGGCATCATAATTTGGTAACATTTTGAAGATTTGAGAAACCCGAGAGACGAAACAGATGGGATTCTCCTCTCTTTGAACTATACCCTTCCGGAGGTGGAATAGAAAAATCCTCTCCTGCTCTAATGGATACAGAGGCGAATTCTTTGTGGAAACACAAGCTCTTGATGGGACTGTGGGAACTGGAAAGAGACTCCAGACCAGTTGAGCTCTCTTTGTTCTTGAAACCTTGCCTGGAATCACGCTTGATCCCTTTTTTTCCCGATTAAATTATGGGCAGAAATTGTTTTTTGTTTTGTTGGTATGTGATTATTGTATCTGAAGTTATTGGCGTTGTACGAAAGACAAAGGAGATGTTTTTACCGTTGTTTGTGTGTGTCTGTGTGTAATAATGTTGCTTGGCAGTAAAAGGGGGAGTTCCATGCAGTAAGCCAAAACTGCCATTGTTTCTTTAACATGAGATGGACAGAAAAAAAAAATGACCCGTTTGACGCTTTCATTTGTTTCTCTTTACCTTTTTTTTCATTAAATATAATATATATATATATATATTACAATTTAATCATATACAAGCCTTTCTTTAATAGTGATTGACCAACTCGGGTAATTAGATTAGTAAGATACAAAGACTTCCCCAATTAATTACTATTTGATTATGCATGGCGGTTGTTCAATTTAGGCCATTGAAAAATGAGCCAATTCCCATTACAACTTCACGTATTGATATAAACGTATTTTTGTGAACTAATATGTGTCGCAATAATGTTTATACAAAAATGTGTCACAATAATATGATAAAAGAGACCAAAATACCCAATTTATTAAATGTGGAATCTGCAAAGCAGCAATACCATTATCTGCAATTATTCCTTCGGCCGCTACGCACTATGTTGCTTTGTTTCTTGCAGGAGAACACAATGATTTTCTTGTAATAAAAGTTACAACCTTTTTTACAGATCTAATTAATTAGTTAATTCATATTAATTAAATTTAGTTGCGAATCAATTAGTGCTGCTTGGTTGCACATTTATTCGCATCAATCATAAACGAACTCTACGCAGAGCAGGAGCTCACAGCCCCCACAAAACTGGACTCTCTCTCTCTCTCTCTCTCTCCGGCTTCTGAATCGAAATCTAAATCCTTTTCGACGACCCATTAATGGTACGCACCTCAAAAACCCTAATTGATTGCGTCTTCGTCGTTGATGATTAGTTCTGACATTTTTTGAATCCGATCTCTTGTCATCTTTACCATTTTCAAGATCTCGTCTTTTCGAATTTGAGATTCCGGTTCCTGGACAGAATCGGAAAGCTTTTCTGGGTTCTTTTTGTTGATGATAACTAGAATTTGTGAAGAAAAGTAGGTTCGTTTTCGTTTCATTATGTAATGACTACAAAAGGAAAGTTTCTCTTTTTCTGAATTTTAATTTTAATCCGCGAGATTTAATTGCAGGTGGTTGATCTGCGGCATCCCAGTTCCATTTCTGCAATCGGCATTC
>NW_010961290.1:591296-610613 GCF_000463585.1 Tarenaya hassleriana
CTTGGGGGGAGCGAGACTGTAGAAATGTGTGGCCGCACTATAGACGAACGCATTCCCGAGTTGTGTTCAATTGGCTAAATCGAGGTTTAACGAGGGGCATACGTTCTGGTTCTCTTTTCTACGTACATTTGCCGTGTTCTTTCTAATTTGATCCATAGAGGTGAAACTTAGAGTTTGTGGGTACTGATCATAATTTCTATTATTGGAACTCCTTTTGACGTTTTGTGTTTCCTTAGATGTGAATCGGGATGGCTTGAAACAAGCAATTGCGGTGAAGTATGGGAAACTATGTACGGATGCATTGGAACTTGTTAGAAGCTTGTGCCTTATGAAGAAAAGCGGATGACAGGTGTTTGTTAGGCAATAGTTCGTCTTTGAGGCAGCTGGTACACGGGATAAAGAACAATTTTTTGATATGAGAAGTTCCTGGTATAAGAGTCTTCCCCTTGTTCTCGGTCCTAGACCACGGATTAGCTGGTTGCTGCTAGTTGTTATCGGTGTTGTTGCTCTAGTTACCATTTTAGGAACATCTTCATCCAGTTCATATGATTCTGCAACTTCAAAACGGCTACCCAACTTTCATAGAAACTACAGAAGGATAAAAGAGCAAGCAGCAGTTGATTATCTGGATCTAAGGTCTCTCTCTTTCGGGGCTAGCCGGCTGAAAGAGTTTCCTCTGTGTGGTAAAGAAAAGGAAAACTATGTGCCTTGTTATAATGTATCAGCCAATATGCTTGCTGGGCTTAAAGATGGTGAAGAGTTTGATCGGCACTGTGAGCTTGCCAGAGAAGAGGAAAGATGTGTAGTTCGTCCCCCAAAGGACTATAAAATACCCCTTAGATGGCCACTCGGTAGAGATATTATATGGAGTGGAAATGTGAAGATAACCAAAGATCAGTTTCTTTCATCAGGAACTATGACAAAAAGGTGCTTCTTTTGAATGCAATTGCTTCAAATAACATTGATCCGGTTACCATAAAGCTCACAACTTTTGTGTTTCTATTCTATGCTCTTTTCTTTTTCATTATGTATGTCTCTAGGCTAATGCTGCTTGAAGAGAATCAAATAGCGTTTCACTCTGAGGATGGTTTGATCTTTGATGGTGTAAAAGACTATGCTCGTCAAGTTGCAGAGATGATAGGCTTGGGAAGCGACACTGAATTTCTCGAAGCAGGCGTAAGTATTCCTTGCTTCTTATTCGTATCATCCTACTTGTTAGCTTCTTGTCTCCAGCTTTTGAAATCATGCATCTGTTTATTGTCACACTCTTAATTTTCTCCTAATTCTTGCAGGTACGGACTGTGCTTGACATTGGTTGCGGCTTTGGTAGCTTTGGAGCACATCTTGTGTCTTTGAAGCTGATGCCTATCTGTATTGCAGAGTATGAGGCTACTGGCAGCCAAGTCCAGTTAGCTCTAGAAAGAGGGCTTCCAGCCATGATTGGCAATTTCATTTCAAAACAGCTTCCATATCCAGATTTGTCATTTGACATGGTCCATTGTGCTCAATGTGGCATTATTTGGGATATAAAAGGTAACACTTCAAGTTTTATCTTCGAAATGTATCTCCTGAAGTTCGAAGCATGAGTTTCTTGTCCTATTCTATGAGTTGGAAATCTGTTCACTCAGCCATTTTCTAAACTCTGAGAACAAAATGGATTCTTCAATAGGATGATGTTGCTTTGTTTTCGTTCGTCTCTCTTGAGCAGATGCAATGCTACTCTTAGAAGTGGATCGTCTTCTCAAGCCAGGTGGATACTTTGTTTTAACTTCTCTTACGAGCCAATCACAGGGAAATTTACCAAGTACTAAGAAACCAAGCATCTCAACACGGGTTGAAGAGTTCTCTAAGAATATCTGCTGGAGTCTCACAGCTCAGCAGGATGAAACTTTTCTTTGGCAGAAAACTGCAGATTCAAATTGCTATTCTTCTCGGTGAGTATTGTTGGTCAGGGTACTTTCGGCATGTCTGAGCATCTTCTAAGTTTTGTTTCCATATGGAAATAGAAAACTCTAGAAACAAGTTACCTAATGAAGCTTGATATATATCTCGTTCGGTGATTAAGTTTGAATTCTCTGTGGTGGCCTACCCTTTTAGCAGCACTGATTCATTTCTATCTTTCTTCCATACTTGGTGTAGCTCACCAGCTTCTATACCTCTTTGCAAAGATGAAGATCATGCTTCATATTATCGGCCCCTAGTTTCATGTATAAGTGGAGCCACAAGCAACCGTTGGATTCCTATTCAGAATAGATCCGCTTCTTCAGGAACAAGCTCAGCAGAGCTCGAAGTTCATGGAAAGGATCAGTTCGAGAATTATTTGTTTGTTTTCATCAAATGAATTTTCACTTGTACTTCTGGCATTAATTAAGCATTTACTGTTTTTTCTGGATATTTATTTGAACAGGTATAAAACCTGAAGAATTCTACGAGGACATGCAAGTATGGAGACTAGCCCTGAAAAACTATTGGTCTTTACTTACACCTTTAATTTTCTCGGACCACCCGAAGAGACCAGGAGATGAGGATCCACTTCCGCCTTTCAACATGGTACGCAATGTGATGGACATGAATGCGCGTTATGGGAATTTGAATTCGGCCCTTGTGGAGGAAGGAAAATCTGCATGGGTGATGAACGTGATCCCAGTAAATGCCCGTAATACTCTTCCTATAATTATTGATCGTGGTTTTGCCGGTGTTCTTCATGACTGGTGAGTGTGTTTCATCTGAAAATCTTTCTCTAAGTGTTTTCTAAACTACCTAATCATAAAACAGAGATTGAGAGTTGGCTTTAGAACTCAAACAAGAAGTGTTCTCGACCAGCTCTGACCAGTCTTGAAGATAGAGAATAGTGAATGAACTCCTCACCCATTAAGCATATGACCGGTCAATCATTTATGGATGTCACCTTTCCCTTAATCATTGATTAGGTGTGAACCATTCCCCACGTATCCCCGAACATACGATATGCTTCATGCCAATGAACTCCTCACCCATCTGAGTTCAGAAAGGTGCAGCATGATGGATTTGTTCTTGGAGATGGACCGGATTCTCCGCCCTGAGGTATACATATCTCTCTGTCTATTGTTTTGTATATGTTGTTATAGCCGTCCCTGTTAGTGGAGAAATAAAAATGAAAACTTTTCATGATGGGGATGGCAGGGATGGGTTGTTATGAGCGACAAGGTGGGAGTAATAGAGATGGGGAGGGAACTTGCTACTCGAGTGCGGTGGGAAGCACGGGTCATCGACCTTCAGGGCGGCAATGACCAGCGGCTTCTTGTTTGTCAGAAGCCCTTCCTGAAAAAGTGACAAGTAGCAGTCTTCTCAAACGGGTAAAGCTCCTCCCTCCTTCCCTCTCTCAAAACCTGTTTGAATCCAAAGTTTGAATCTTGAAATGGTTTTGCTCATCAGAAGGAGCCGAGGATTGATGGGTTAGTCGTATGGTTGTGAAACAGAATGGATTGCAGCCTGTGATTTCTGGAGTTTTTCTCAGTTGGCTCCTCAGAAGAAGAAGAAGAATGAAAAGGTGGTGGAGTGGAGGCTGTAGAAATGGAGATTGAGGTTGGCGTAGAAGAAGAAAGTGTAGAGATTCACGATTCTTTTTTGGTCGGAAAGAAAGTGTGTAGGCTATATATTATTATTTTCATTCATCCATTTTCCACTTCTCACTCGAAACTCCCTCCTATGAATCGAGCTGGATTGGATGTTTTTTTGTGGAGGAATTGTAATACCACGAGTTTATTCATCTCTTTCGTGCTTCGGGCTCTTTGCAATATTCTTGTGTTAGAATTCTGCAATTATACTTTTTATTTTTGATGTAAAGAAAAAAGGTTGAGCAATTAGAAAATTTTAGGGGTAAAAATGCAAAATTAAAAAATAAGAGACATGGAGATGCGGGGGATCGAACCCCGTGCCTCTCGCATGCAAAGCGAGCGCTCTACCATTTGAGCTACATCCCCAACTGTTCTTGACTCATTTTAAGTCTTTTTTATAAAACATGAATGGATTTTTAAATTTTAATAGATGCATGCGCACGCATGAAAATCAATGGCTGGCTTGGCCCAGTCAGAAAGCATCTCAGACTACAGAGACAGAGAATCTGCACTAACTCACTCAGTCAAAACACAAACCAATGTTGGGTTATGTTCTGACCCTCCACTTGGGTTAATAATAGCCGTTTTTTTTTCAATCTCAATCCAACGAGAGAGAGAGATCACTTTGAGCAGCACTAAGGCAAAGGCAATACTATTTCCCAGAATCTTAAGAGGCTAAAAGAAAAAAGGATATATATTATGCTACCAAAACTTGGTGATACCAATGTGCCATTTTCAACTTAGATTTTTTTTTAAATAAACTGTTTCATTATTCTTTTTACTCAGTATCATTTGTTTAAATATTCATATTGTTCTCTCTGTTTAAATCGTCTCACGATCATGCTGATGAAGCATGTTTCTTGTGTTTCATGATGAACACATGAGGAGGAGATTATAGTAATTACATATACAGTATCATGAAGCATTTAAGGGAATTGTCCTTTTCTTTGAACTAAAAATAGCCATGATTATGGAAACCCGTATTAAAGACGGATTCAGATTTACCACAGACCGTAACTTTTTTGTGTACGCTTGCTTGTAGTATAAAAAACCAGCAACCTTTACTTATAAGGTTTATTTGTAATCTCAACTGTCCTTGTCCGGATCTCTCTCTCTCTCTCTCTCTCTCTCTCTCTCTCTCTCTCTCTCTCCAAGTCCTCCTCTATACCATCTTGGTCTGTGCTTTTGGTTCCAAGGTCAAAGTCTCTCCAAGGGAGCCTCTTAAGAATCTGGGGTTATAATCATCGTGAGAATGCTTCTGGGTCTCTTTCTTCTCTTGGCCTCGACTAGCTATTCAAGTAAGCTTCTTTGTGCGGCACATCTTGACCTTTGGATTCTTCTTTTTGTTCTCCCTAATCAATTTCTTCTAAAAGGACGGTTTTTTTCCATCTGGGTGTCCACCAATCACGATCCTCTGAAATGGGTTTCTCAAAAGACCCTATTTTTTATCTATACATTCACTGTTCCTGCTCCTTCAAAAGTCCCTAAAGATTTGATTTTTCATCTAAAAAAACCATCTTTTTTTCTTCTCTCTCTTACTCTGGAACTGGATCAGGTGCAACATACTGCCTGTGTAGAGATGGAGTAGGAGAAAAGCAGCTACAAACAAGCTTGGACTATGCATGTGGAGCAGGAGCAGACTGCACACCCATCCTTCAAAACGGTGCGTGTTACCAACCCAACACGGTGAAGAGCCACTGCGACTGGGCCGTCAACAGCTATTTCCAGAGAGCCGGTCAAGTCTCTGGAAGCTGTAATTTCTCCAACACCGCCACTCTCAGCACCAATCCCCCAAGTGAGTCACCAAAAAACAGCCCCAATTTCTCGTCGGATAGATACTAAAAGATTCAAACTTTGGTTGGTTTGATGAAAAAAAAGCTGTGATCTTTTTTGGCAAAAGAGAGCGGTTTTTGATGGATGTTCTTTGTTTTCCTTTGCAGCTGTGGTTACTGGGTGCGTCTATCCTTCAAGCCCCGGGTATGGTTCCGAAGAGGTTTCTATTGGGCAGTTGGTTTCAAAAACCTCATAATTCAGAGCCTGTGGTATACTTGTAGCCAATCTCACAGTAATAACCATTTATGAAACAGAAATGCAGGAACAAATGTGATTCCTGGAACTATTCCAGTGTTTGGTCCAACCGGAGCCACTGACCAAGGCAATGACGCTACTACTGGTTTGTACACCCCTTATGCCCTCATCACCTTCTGGTCACTGCTCTTATTATGGGGTCATTAATGAAGGAATCTGCTGGTCTTTTTGTTTTGTTTTCTGCTACAAATGTTGGAAATGGGGAATTTCTCTGTTCGCTCTTACATCTAGAGAACTGCTACCATCATCAGTTTCCTTTCTTTCTTCCCCTTCTTCTCATTTCTATCCAACGTAAACTGTAACTGTAAGTGCTAAATCATGATCAATGGTGAATCAGTAGGTTTCAGTGATGAATATGCAAACAGCTTGGGAAGTGGGTTGAGATTATGACATGCGAGCAAACTACCAACCCATTGGTCGGAAGACAGTTCTTGAATGCGAGCAAATTATGGGATCGTACACAGTTCGCATTGAAACCTTCAAACATTATCACGAAATGATCAAATTCTGGTCTTCATTTAAAAAAAAAAAAATTGATCAAATTCTGGCACGTTTGGGTTGATTTATTGAATGGGCCCATTTTTCAACGGTAAAAGTGGTTTGTCACGTGGGCCCATTTTTCCTGTGGGCCTCAATATTACTCTTTTGGTACATGCTGTACAAGTTCCTCCGACGTGGCATAAAGAAGAATCCTAGCCGCACATCTCATCGTCGAGAATAAATCTAACGGTCTAAATTCTCTCATGCTGTACACAGAGGATGTATCCTCATGTACACTATAAATTCCGCTTCCAAAACAAAAAAAAGTTCACACCCTCTCCCTGAGAAAGAAGACTGTGGCAAAAAAAAAAAGAAAGACCGTGCACTTCCTTGTCGTCGCGAAATTCGCCATGGATGCTCAACAACGGAGGACGGGAACCGATCAACGTCCTCTGCCATCTCCACCCAGTGAAGGTCCTTTTTCCATTTTTTCCGTCCTCGCCGTTTTCATCGCGATCGCCATCCTCACCGTGGTATGTCCTCTCTCCCGCTCAATCTGTGTCGAGATTCGGTGTTGGTGGATATACCTCTACTTCACGATGCTTCGAATTGCTTCTCTTCCTTCTTGTATTTTTCTTTTGCCTGTTCGTTTGATTTACTTGCGGTCGGATGCGGGAGGTTCTGTCTGAAATTTGAGTTGTGCTTTCGTTGATTTTCCGTGTTGTGGTTATGTTTTTTCTCATTGGGAATATGGGTTGGCAATCTAGTTCTGTGTACACATTTTGTATCGCCACCGCAAAATTTTATGCCATGCTCCCCTCGTCTACAATATTTCAAGGGATTTGTATGAGTTATAAAGCTGTGGCATTTTCCTCTTCCATACGTTTGAAAGAGGCTTTTCTTTGAAGTAGCTCTCAGACTATGTTCTTGACTTCTCTCCATCAGAGTAGAGGAACTCGCATCGCATGATATATGTTTTCATCACGCTATTTTGTATTTGCAGGATTGGTTTTTTTCTTACATTGGTTAAGTTGTTGGTTTATGTATATGTAATGATTGTTGCTTCTTTATATATTCTGAATCTGTTCCGCGCTTCTGTTGATTGTAATATCACAAGTTCATGGGAGATTGGTGAGCTTCTACTGCTTGATTAGATCCTACTGATAAAGAAATTTATTTGTGCTGTGGAAAAAAAGAGTTTACTTGTGTCGTGATCATCAGGTTATATCTCCTACATCCATCTTGCACCAAGTTCCTGAAGGTCATGTTGGAGCATATTGGAGAGGGGGTGCCCTTCTAAACACAATTAGCGAGCCTGGTATTAGTATTGCCATTATCCTTTCCTCTTTTGTCTCGTTCGTTCCATTTCTTCTATTGTTTCCTGCTCGAAATCAGCTATAATGCTCAGGTATTCATCTGAAGTTGCCCTACATTACCCACTATGAGCCTGTTCAAGTTACCCTCCAAACAGATCAGGTAAGTTTAGTCCATAAAGGTTGGAGATTCTGGCTAGTAGCTTTTCACTAATCCATTCTTCGACTCCTCAGGTGAGGGATATACCATGTGGTACAAAAGGAGGTGTCATGATCACATTTGCAAAGATAGAAGTAAGGCCTTAATATTTTCCTCACATGTTATTACTTCTGCAGAACATATGGTGTTCTTACTTACAAGAACCGACTTTAACGTGTGTTTCAGGTTGTTAATCGGCTGCGTAAGGATTATGTGTATGAGACTTTGTTGAACTATGGTGTGAATTATGACAATACGTGGATATATGACAAGATTCATCATGAGATCAACCAGTTCTGCAGCTCTCATTCACTTCAGCAAGTCTACATTGATATCTTTGATCAAGTAAGTGAATATCTTAACATTCCAATTAGAAAGGTCTTTAATTTCGATACGTTGTTTAACATCTAAGGTTATGTATAGTGAACAATCTACCATCTAATTTAATCAGATGTCTTTCAGATAGATGAAAGGATGAAAGATGCTCTTCAAGCTGACTGCACACGTTATGCTCCTGGAATTGAGATCATCAGTGTCCGTGTCACAAAGCCGAAAATTCCAGAGAGTGTAAGGCGGAACTTTGAACAAATGGAAGAGGAACGCACAAAGGTATAATTTACCGATCAAGTTGTGTTTCATTTCATATTGTAAGGCCTTTTTTTATCATATGTTTTAGTTATATCTTCCGATTCTGTAGCCACCCATGCATGTGGAATCCATGCTTTAGAAAGACAAGGAAGTCATAGGCTGCTGCTTAGGCTTTTCTAACCTAATGATGTGTACTGAAGGTTTTGATTGCTACGGAGAAACAAAGAGTTGCGGAGAAAGAGGCTGAGACAAAGAAAATCATGGCCATTAGTGAGGCTGAGAAAAATGCCAAAGTTAGCAAGATTTTGATGGAACAGAAGCTGATGGAGAAAGACAGTTCCCGCAGAGAACAAGAAATCGAGAATCAGATGTACCTTGCTCGTCAAAAGAGCCTTGCAGACGCCGATTACTATCGGTAAAAAACCATTTTTCTCCCATCAAATAGGCAAATAAGATCCATTTAGTTAGAAACTCTTATCTAACTTTCATTGTTATGATCATACTTCAGTGTACTCAAAGAAGCTGAAGCCAACAAGATGAAGCTTACCCCTGAATTTCTCGAGCTCAGATTCATCGAGGCCATTGCTGATAACACTAAAATTTTCTTCGGCAACAAGGTTTTTTCCTTCTCTCTCTCTCTCTCTCTCTCTCTCTCTCTCTCTCTCTCTCTCTCTCTCTCTCTCTGAAGAACCTCTATGTTGCATTGCAGGTACCTAACATGGTATTGGATCAAAGGTTGCTTGGAAACTTCCTCAAACAAGTGGCAATAAACACATCTGACGATATCTGAGCCGGAAACTAACTCGGGTCACCACAAAACCTCTCTCGTCTTTGTTTCATAGTTTCAAGTGTTACAAGTGCGTATTTATTTGCATCACTCACTACACTTCGTCGGCGTCTCCTCCTATGTGTGAAACAAATAACAACATTTTGGCTGGTTGATTCGGGTTAGACCAGCCCACGAGTTGTCTCAAGACATGCAGGTTCAGACCCTCTCCCCCGCTTGGTAGAACTGTGGTCACTCCCTGCTCTGGGTTGGTTCTGGTCGGGTCGGATCTTTTCAGTCCCTGGTTTACTTCGGTTATGACCGGTTAAGCCAAACCGGAATGTCCATCTTGTGGCCACGAGCACGAGGTGTTGTCCTCCTTAAATTAATGATGAGATACACTTTTGTTTGGTTTTCTATATAAAAGGAGTAAATTTAATCTTGTCTTAATCAGATTATTAAGATGGTCAATCTTCAATAAAATAAAGTAATTAAAATTGTAATTTGTATTTTTGTATAGACTTTTCGTCATTTGAATGCAATTTTGTCGTTATTGGAATAATTGTTTCTTTTTTAGGTCCAACGATTGAATGCATTTTGATGGTCTTTTTCATGCTCTTAATTATATAATAAATTTATTTCTACCTATGGTGACTTTAAGCTATGGGTCGGATGTGACGCAAAGCAGTTAAAATATAATATAATGGGATAATATAAGCCATTACGTCAGTGATTTGAAACTATTAAAAAGATATAATACTTTACAATTTTAGCATTTGTTTTTGAAAAACAAAAAAAATAGATTTTTTATATATTATAATAGAATTATAACAAATAAAAATATTTTCTTTTCAAAACGGTTGCAGCAACTTGTATTGACTTGAAATAATGCAAATGTATTGACTAAAAGTAATATGAATAAACATATGTCAAGATTCCAATTCCTTTTGAAAAATTGAAGTTGAAGGGTTAATATTCTAACCAAACCCTTAATGGTTATATTTTAAAATTACGAGGCCAATAAGTATATTGTTGTACATTGAGAAGAAACTTTGAAACAAATGGGGATACCAATAAATATAAAATGGTTATTGTAATTTGAATAAAGTAATTTAAAAAAAAAAGAAATTAATCTTGCATCGTCCATACGACATGATGAAATACAAAAAGCATATGCCAAACCGTAGGAATAGACATTATAGATTTGGGTTCGGTCGATTCAATGGTTCAGAAGAAAAAAAACCCCACTCATACAAAAAAAAAACTTTATTGGTGAAAAATGAAAATGAAAGAACAACAAAGTGAATGGTAGAGATTTAATTGTTGGAATGTCTTTCACTAACTCGTTGACCTTTTTCATGTACGTTATTTTTGTGGGTCGGATTTCTATTGTACTTTACTTATCAGAGAGATTATATTCAAAGATTCTGTCATCATTCGTAATCGATCTTCTCCATCTAGATTCGTATGATGAATTCTTTTTTGAGAGAACTAACGTTGTATTACTGTTATTTAGTATGGTTTTTGTTTTTAAAACAATAATTTATTTATTTCTACAACATTGAGGTGAAATGATAATGGTAAATTAAAAAAAATATGTATTGACTTCTAATGACATATGCATCTTCTGTTTGCATGAGAGCAGTTTCCAAATTGAGTATTGTGCCTACTCATCGACTGATCAATCACTTTCTGTTTTCAGAAATACATCAACTATATATGGCATATACAACGTATGTCCAAATATTCAACCTTATTCCCTTCAATTTTCCGTTTATGGTTATAAAATTATAGACATATATAATTATAAGTCGTCACATTTGTGCCGTAAAAGTGTTGGTGACTGATACGAGGGGGGAATTTGTAATCTTAGAAAGTATGGTCAGAAATATTGAATTATTGGGATCTTGAGGGGGAGTTGTGAAATTTATGTCGTTTTCCCTAATCACCACCCAATCTTTGGATGGTCGTCCTTGTCCGATGGACATGAAGATATTTCCCACTACCAGATGAAGTAAAATATTCTTTGGCATATTTATTAAAAAAAATCATATAATTTTTTGTGAAAATTTTCGAATGATTTTTTTTGATAAAATCACTTCTCAGTAATCACATGATAAAATTAAATTAACAAGATCAATGAAGAATTATTACATACATATATACATATAATTTGATAAATATCCCTTTATTTATCTCCCAGATTTCAATTATTGATGAACTGAGTGGGCAAGATTTATGTCCTTTTTCCAGTCGTTGACCTCGGAACATGCAAGGAATCTAATAATTCAATTGATAATAAGAAGTATTTTCCCTTCTTGTTAAAAGGATAATTTATATCAAATAGGGATGTACATATTTCAAAATTATTAGTTAATTATTTTGAAATTTACCGCACAAATAAATATCCAGTCTCTTGCAATTTAACGAAAGAGTCGAAGAAGAAGACGAAAATGCCACTGACTACAGCAGCAACGATGACTTCAAATTTATTTTCCATGTAGACTTGTTGACTTTACAGTCGCTTTCGTACGTTAATAAGCAATAAAGAACGAATAAAATTGAACGCAAAAGATATGTTAAAAAGAAAAAGAAATTGCGGTTCTTGATCTTATATAAAGCATTGACAGAGGAGAGGAAAACTCCAAAGAAGAAAGAATCTTTACAACAAATATTCCAGGTAAAAAAAAAAATACGGTAACACAAATTTCAGCCCATTTACCCTTTCTGCAATGATTTTTTGGGGGTTAATTTCGATTCTCTTCTTAATTTGGATTCTCTTTTCCATAATAATATTTCAAGATTCCGGATCCCTGAATCTCTCTCGCACATAAATGGCATGTTCATGTTCAACAGGTTCATGTAAGCTATCCACTACTAAGATATTTCTCCTGTTTCTCCTCACGTAACTCCAAATCAAAAGATCAAAAAGGAGGCCTTGATCTTCGGAAAGGTACTGTCTTTCTGTTTACCCATTTGATTTTTTGTTCCCACAACCTTAAAGTTCTGAACTTTTTCTTGCCGCGGAATGTTAGAAGAACCATAATTTACAATTGCAAGGTCCGCCATCTCCTTCCTTGTCGACATAATCTAACTGTTAGATTCATTTTACTCAGATATATCTTCTTCTTCTTCTATTGTTCAAGATTTCTGGAAAGTCTTATGTTACGAGAAATTCACCGACTCCATGGGCAGTGAATCTCGTAAATATGTGAATCCTCTGTTGATCGGAGAGAGATGGTTGAACTTGAACCTCCGTTTGAAAAACAAGGATGTTCTTGCAGAAATGGAGAAAGATGGATCAAACCCATGATTTCTTTTTCAGTGTTTTGCTTCTTTTTCTATCCCTTTGCCTACAATTTAGTCGATCAATTGGCTAATCCAAAACCCATGTCTCTGTTCAATCAGTTTATATGTTTTCATCACGCTATTTTGTATTTGCAGGATTGGTTTTTTTCTTACATTGGTTAAGTTGTTGGTTTATGTATATGTAATGATTGTTGCTTCTTTATATATTCTGAATCTGTTCCGCGCTTCTGTTGATTGTAATATCACAAGTTCATGGGAGATTGGTGAGCTTCTACTGCTTGATTAGATCCTACTGATAAAGAAATTTATTTGTGCTGTGGAAAAAAAGAGTTTACTTGTGTCGTCCTGCTGAGAAAAAAAAAAACAAACATGTATCTGGTGGAGAGTAAAGGAGGGGCCATAGCCTGCATGCTCCTGTCCTTGCTCTGCTTAGGGACATGGCCTGCTTTCATCACCCTCTTGGAGAGGCGAGGTCGTCTTCCTCAACACACTTATCTCGATTACACCATCACCAACTTGTTGGCTGCTGTTTTCATTGCTCTAACGCTCGGTCAGTTTGGAACTTCCACACCCGAAAAACCGAATTTCATCACTCAGCTTTATCAAGTATGAACACATCCCTCCCAAAACGCTTCCACTCTTAAAAGGGTATTCTATCTGTAACTTGTCTTTCTTTCTTTGATCACTATGCAGGATAATTGGCCTTCTGTTCTGTTTGCAATGGCCGGAGGGATAGTTCTTAGCCTCGGGAATTTGGCGTCGCAATATGCTTTTGCCTTCGTGGGGTTGTCGGTCACGGAGGTTATTGCTGCAAGCATCACTGTAGTTATAGGTTAGTTCGAGTTTCCAGTGGCTGTGGAAGCTGATTTTTGTCAGTGTTGGGGCTTTACGACCAGTGTTCCAAACTTTCAGGAACAACCTTGAACTACTTCTTGGATGACAAAATCAACAGAGCCGAGATTCTTTTCCCCGGTGTTGCCTGTTTCTTGATCGCTGCTTGCCTTGGATCTGCTGTTCACAGATCCAACGCAGCTGATAACGAGGCTAAGCTCCGAGATTTCAAGTAAGGTTCTTTGTATGAGCAAAATGTTCTGGAAAATTTTCCCCGTCTTCTTCTGTACTGACAGTGATTTCCTCTCAGGGGTCCAGTTTCATCAACTGAGATGGAGATAGTTTCCAAAGGTTAACTGACTAACTGATATTCTTTCCAACATGTCTGAAAATTTTCAACGCTCTCTGTTTGATGAACCATGAATGCATCTAATGCCTTAACAGAATCAAAAGACCTCGAGAATGGATACGGGAAATCAACGGAGAAGGCCAAACAAGGGACTGCAGGTTTCCTCATAGCCCTCGAGAAGCGAAGAGCCATAAAGGTACAAACTTTCTCAACATGGTTCCTCCTATAGAATCTCAAAAACTTGGTTTCAAACTTTCAATTACAAAATGTTCATGTAACTGTCCATTCTCAGGTATTTGGGAAAAGCACGATAATCGGACTGCTGATAACGTTCTTTGCGGGAATATGCTTCTCCCTATTCTCACCGGCATTCAACCTTGCCACAAATGATCAATGGAGCACTCTGAAACAAGGGGTTCCAAAGCTCGTAGTGTACACAGCGTTTTTCTACTTCTCGGTTTCTTGCTTCATCATTGCAATGATCTTGAACATTGCATTTCTGTATTTCCCGCCATTTGGTCTCCCAAGATCCTCCACTAAAGCTTACCTAAACGACTGGAACGGCCGTGGATGGGCGTTCTTGGCCGGTCTTCTCTGCGGTTTCGGCAATGGACTTCAGTTCATGGGCGGCCAAGCCGCTGGATATGCAGCTGCTGATTCTGTGCAGGTTAATCATCTTTAATCCCACCCCCACTGAATTTCGTTTCCGTACACTACAAGATCAAGAAACATTCATCTGTCTTTTTTTTTTCCTTGGATGAATTTGTGTCAGGCGCTTCCACTGGTGAGCACGTTCTGGGGAGTGGTTTTGTTCGGAGAGTACAGAAGATCGTCGAGAAGAACATATGTTCTCCTCTTCTGCATGCTGTCGATGTTCATCGTCGCTGTCGCTGTCCTTATGGCTTCTTCTGGTCACAGGAAATAAGCTTCTGCTTATTCTCTCGAGAAACGTGTAGGTTAAGTTACGTATGACTCTTATTTCCTATGTATTCATTCTGATGAGGTGATTTAATATACTAGATTAATTAATAAAATCGCTCATTTAAATTTTTTTTTTTGTAACATTAATCACACCATCAAATGTATTATTCGATTTTAGTCGGCAACGGGTTTTAAATAATATGATATAAACCGAAATTTTTTATATTTGGTATTCACAATTTCTCCCAAGACGAGAAAATTCGGCGGCGCAATATAGCATTCTATGAATTAGGCTCACAAATAAGACAAGAAAATTCGGCGGCGCAATATAGCGATCTATTTAAATTTGAATTATATAAAACTGTATCCTATTTATATTTGTTTTCTTTTTCATAAAAAGGGATACCTAAAAACCCTAAAATTATCTAACAACCAATACCCACGCAACAAATTCTATAGGTTCGATTTTTTCTCTCCATTTTTTCATTATTTTCCTTCTGATATTTTTTCGTATTCCACAAGTTAAACTGTTCATGAACCAATGCGCAAGATAATAATATCATTCCCATACCCTTTATTTTTCCATACCGTTGACTCCACAACTGGCGATGAATTCACACACCCCGATATTCGTCTGTATATACTCATATTATATATATATGTATATATACAAGATACATGCATGTGATTTGACTACATCTCGTTCTGCCAGTATTCTCACAACCACCAATAATTTGAACCCAGTAAATGTAAAATTTGAAAACTGCGATCTTTCTTGCAACCTCTGTCTTCTCTCTCTCTCTCTTCCTCAAAGGTGGGACAACAGCTTCGAAGGTAACCCACTTGCCAAAATCCTTTCTTTTACGTTGTTCTGATTAACCGCCTGAAAATCCGGTTTTTTTCTTAGATCTTTGTCTGAAAGATCTGTTCTTTACGTCAGTTTAGCGGTCGTCAAATATGTTTCCTTTCGTTTCTTGATCTTATTCAGATGTTTTTCTTATTGAATTTATAGTCTGATAGATTCTGTTTGTGTATGTTGAGTTGAATGCAATCGAGAAGATTGAAGATTTAGACCAAAATAGCAACCATGTCTTGTAACGGAAGTATCAAAATTTCGGAACAGAAGCTTTTGAGTTCTGTATTGAATTGCAGATCAAAGCGGAAGAATCCATATATAGATTAGATGCTCCTATTTTCAGAATGTTTCTTGGCTTTTCTTCTTATAACCTAACCTTCAAACTGCGCATATGACTTGCTCGAGTATTTGTCTGAGACAAAATTCCTCAACGTTGACCATCCTATTGTATTGTTGATGGAAGATGTACGAAGTAGAGAGCAAAGGAGGGGCAATAGCTTGCATGATCTTGGCATTGATCTTCTTGGGGACATGGCCTGCAATTATGACCCTTACCGAGAGACGGGGCCGCCTTCCTCAGCACACTTATCTCGACTACACCTTCACTAATTTCTTAGCCGCGGTGATCATAGCTTTTACCTTTGGCGAGATCGGTCCCAGTTCAAATGACAGACCGAATTTCATCACTCAGATTGCTCAAGTGAGTGCTTCTATCTACCTTCAACACAAAGGGCATCTCTCAAAGATTGAACTTTTGGGCTGAATCCCCACATTGGTTTTTGCTTCAATGAAGTTCTGAGACCGAAAGGTTGAAATGAAACCCCTTGTTGTTATGGCCAGTGTTACTCATTTCTGTAATGAAAGAATAGGATAACTGGCCGTCTGTGATGTTTGCAATGGCTGGAGGAATAGTTCTTAGCCTCGGGAATCTGGCAACGCAATATGCTTGGGCTTATGTTGGATTGTCGGTCACAGAGGTCATCACGTCGAGTATCACAGTGGTCATAGGTATTGTTGAAGTTTGCACTCGAGAGACTGATTCTTCTTCTTCTTCTTCTGATCAGGCATAATAACGCTTGGATTTTCTTATAACAACTTACAGGCACAACGTTAAATTATTTCTTGGATGATAAAATCAACAGAGCAGAGATCCTTTTCCCAGGCGTCGGTTGTTTCTTGATTGCTGTTTGCCTTGGCTCGGCTGTACATAAATCCAATGCATCTGATAACAGAGCCAAGCTAGACGACTTTAAAAGGTTTAGCATGAAGTATGATTGCTTCTTTGTTCACATCTGTGTATGCACTCTCTGAACCTATCCGGTAAACCGTCTCTCATTTTTCCCTTGGTTTCCATCAGGGCATCCGTTTCTTCCATTGAGATGGAGACAAAAACGGGAAAAGGTATTATCTTTTGACATTTTCCCTTCCTCCAATTTGCATCATTTCTGCTGCTAAACAAAGAGAAATCTGTTTTTTTTTTTTTTCCATAGAAATGAAGGATCTCGAGAACGGAAATGGCTCAATGACGATGAAAGCAAAGGAAGGAACTGCAGCTTTTCTTATAGAGCTTGAGAAAAGAAGATCCATAAAGGTGAGGACTTTGCCTCTCTAATGTGAAAAGTTCTCAACTTTAGACCTGAACTAACTCAGCCTCACTCCTATAGGTATTTGGAAAGAGCACCATAATTGGATTGGCGGTCACTTTCTTCGCCGGTATCTGCTTCTCTCTGTTCTCACCAGCATTCAACCTGGCCACGAATGATCAATGGCACACATTGAGACATGGGGTTCCTAAGCTCGTAGTATACACCGCATTCTTCTACTTCTCACTCTCTGGCTTTGTGATTGCTCTGTTGTTAAACATTGGATTTCTCTATCGGCCGGTACTGGATTTGCCAAGATCTTCCTTAAGGGCTTATCTTAATGACTGGAACGGCCGTGGCTGGTCTTTCTTGGCTGGTCTTCTCTGTGGGTTTGGCAATGGCCTCCAGTTCATGGGCGGCCAAGCTGCTGGTTATGCAGCTGCAGACGCAGTTCAGGTCTGTTCAAATTCACAATATAGGAAAATTGTTAAAGGAAACTATAATATGATAGCAAGGTATATGATGTATTCAATTCAATGCATACATAATTAGATTTTGATGGGTTTCAGGCACTTCCACTGGTGAGCACATTCTGGGGCATGCTGCTGTTTGGAGAGTACAGGAGATCATCAAGAAGAACATATATACTTCTTACCAATATGCTTTTCATGTTCATAGTGGCTGTCGCTGTTCTTATTGCATCATCAGGACACAGGAAATGAGTGAGGAGATCAGACAGAGAACATCACTGTATATTTTGATTCATAAAAAATGTCAGAGAGCTCATACAGAAATGTATAGATGTTAAAGTCAGAAAATTGTTATTCAGATTGGTGGCAGATCAAGCACAAAAAACCAGAAACAAAGAAAATCCAGCAGTGATGCCTCGGTTCTTGATCCAGTTAATGGGAGAAACTGAATAGTGGACACACCTTCGAGTGTAATGCCCAATTCCTGTGCAGAACCAGATCGTACTTCTTCCATAGTGATATGTATGTATGTATGTATGTATGTATGTATGTATGTATGTATGTATGTATGTATGTATGTCAAAGTAGTTTTGGCTTTGGGAAGAAACTGTTGGCAGGATAAGCAGCAATGGGCTTTTCGATCCCATTGGCAATAATTATATGCGTAACGGCAGGATATTCTGCGTAAAAAGCCGACATCTTTTCAGATTACAAAAACAGCAAGAATTCGAAGTTATGAAACTAATACTTTAGATTGAGTGTGAACATCAGTTATTGAGCTGTCTTGTCGGAAGAGTGGCTTCAAAGATAAAACATCGAATGTGGAGTGGAAATTGAAGGTGACAACGGGGCGTTGACGAGCAAGTTGATAAGCTTTTTTTTTTCAATGCTTCGGCCATAAAAATCGGAACAATACCGAATCTTTGCGTGGATATTCGAAAATCTGTTGATGCATTTAAATTCGTCGACATCCAAAGTCACCAAGAATCGCCGAAAAGTTACCATCTCTTCCATTTTTTTTCTTCGGTTCATTTGATTTCATGGCGATTTAGTAACTGAGAAGCACAGGTAATGTTCCATTCGACTACTATAATTCTCTTACGAACCCATTTGCCAAGTTATGATTTTCACCAACACCCAGATTTTAGTTTTGATTATCGTAGATGCCCATTTGCTTCATTTGGATTATCTCTAGCTTATGTGCGATTATCATGAAAACCCAGTTGCTCAATCTCGATTTATCAACCTCTGTTTTCTTCAATCTCGAGCGCCGTCCATATACAGATGCTCAAAGTATGATGAGCTGTGATTGGATCATTAATCTTCTCTCTCCCTATGATCGACTTTAATAGAACTTCTCGTGGAATGATTGCGACTGAAAACGTACCTGCAGGACGATCCAACTGCTTCATTCATGCACAGCATGATTGATTCATCCCCATCGGTGTACGTGTTTTCATGGCACTTTGGGTAAATAAGTGAGAAACGGAAAAGAACATCTTTTTCTGATTCGTTTCCATTCCTTATTCCGTAAACGAATCCTATGAATCTTGAAGAATCCTGACATGCTCGAAATGGATATTTTCCATACACGACTCTTCTCGCATCATTTCAAAGTGTTCTGTAGTCATCTCTGACCTTTTTCCTGTGAAGGCGTTGAAAGTTCTGCTAGATTGTTCTTCAGCTTCACTGTTCTGAACAGTTTCAGGGTATTCTTTCCAAGCATGAGAGAGGCCATTGCAATCTTCGTGACTTCTCTGTTGGTTCTTGGAGCAATTCAAGAGGGGAATTCACATGGAGACCAACCTTTATCCAAAATCGCCATTCAAAAGGCAATGCTCGCTCTGAACGACAAAGCTTATCTCAGAGCCTCCCCTGCAGTTCTTGGATCCAACGCAAGTATTTTCTGCCGTTCTTTCACATTGAACTTGATCTCAGCAACTGGGCAACCCCTGTGATTCTTTCCCT
>NW_010961290.1:610708-637071 GCF_000463585.1 Tarenaya hassleriana
TTTCCCTAGTTTTCCGATGATGAAAAATCATATGCCTTTTCAGGGTCAAAATGCCGAGTGGGTGACAGTGGTATACAGTTCTCCACACCCATCTGATGATGATTGGATCGGTGTGTTCTCTCCTGGAGATTTCAAGTAAATAGATACATATCCCTCTTGTCTAATGCTTTACACTTTCACTGATTAAATCAAATGTTACATGTTAATATGAAGAGTAAAACACTAATACTCCCCTGTTCTTGCAGTGATTCAAACTGTCCAGCAGAGACAAAGATGGTCAATCCACCCCGACTGTGTTCTGCCCCTATCAAGGTTCCATTTGATCTCTGAAATGTCATGCCATGTTCCCTTTCTTCTGGTTTTTCTTTTCAGAAAATTCTGAATGATTTCCTTTTACAGTTCCAATACGCAAACTATAGCAGTCCAAGTTACAAGATCACTGGGAATGGGGCATTGAAGTTTCTACTGATAAACCAGAGATCTGATTTCTCCTTTGCCCTTTTCTCTGGCGGCTTATTGAATGTAATTCCCATTCTCCAACAACTTCTTTTCGTTTGCAAATCTTGCAGAAAACTCAACTAATAGCATACCTTGGTTTCTTTTTGGTGATCTGACAGCCAAAACTGGTTACAGTATCAAACAAAGTAGTCTTTTCAAACCCAAAGGCTCCTGTCTACCCGCGTTTGGCACAAGGAAAAGAGTGGAATGAAGTAAGTTTTTCGGTTTTTCTTCAGGATTGACTTCATCAATCTTACATGGAAAACTGCATGTGCATACAGACATACATACATGCCACCATCATGGCAGAACTCATTGATCAGCCATTGTTGAAGAATGATGAAAAATATGCTGGCTTTAGAAAATTTCTGAGTATGCCCTTCAATTCAAACCTTAAAATATCCAAAGGAAGGCGGAAATAAATTTCGAAACTGTTGGACAGATGACGGTAACATGGACGAGTGGATACAGTATTGACATAGCAGAACCTGTTGTTGAGTGGGGCATGAAAGGAGGAGAGCCTAAACTCTCCCCAGCCGGGACATTGACATTTGGGCGTAACAGCATGTGCGGTATGTTTCTCTGTTAAACCTGTCATGGTGATGTTTTCAGAAAGCTACAAGACAGTAACTATAAGCTTGTCCCAAAATGATACTGACAGGTGCACCTGCAAGGACAGTTGGATGGCGTGATCCCGGATACATACATACAGGCTTTCTCAAAGAGCTCTGGCCTAATGCCATGTATCTATATGATGTCTTCCCTGTTCTGATACTCTTCAGTCGATAGCTCGAATACCAAATGCTAAAACTTTTATTTGACTGTAATGAAGGTATACTTACAAAGTCGGGCATAGATTCTCCAATGGTGAGTTCGTATGGAGTAAGGAATATCAGTTCAAAGCTTCTCCCTTTCCTGGTCAAAACTCTCTCCAACGTGTTGTGATCTTTGGAGACATGGGAAAGGTTTGGTCTTGAGTCTGAAGTGCCCGAACTGTTCATGGTTGTAATGTCTGAAGGCACACTAATTAATACCTTTGCTTGGGCATTACAGGCTGAGATTGATGGTTCAAACGAGTACAACGATTTCCAACGTGCTTCTCTCAACACCACAAAGCAACTTATTCAAGATTTGAAGAACATGGATATGGTTTTCCACATTGGAGATATTTGTTATGCCAATGGGTACCTTTCACAGTGGGATCAATTCACAGCACAGGTCGAGTCTATTGCTTCAGCTGTTCCGTACATGATTGCAAGGTCAGTGTTCTGCTTTCTTTACCTCTTTTTTCTCTAACCTGTTACTGACGGTGAAGTTACTTCCAGCGGCAACCATGAGCGTGACTGGCCAAACTCTGGATCCTTCTATCAGAATTTGGATTCAGGAGGAGAGTGTGGTGTACCAGCTGAGACAATGTTCTATGTCCCTGCAGAAAACAGAGCTAAGTTCTGGTATGTTTTTTCTTCTACTGTTTCCAATCTTTCTTCATGAGTTTCATCTTGTTACATTTACTTATATTCAGCAAATCCCAAATCATCTCATCATCTTTCTCAGTCTTGTACTCGATATTCTTGTCCTAAGAACTATTTGATCTTTTTCCACTTACCAGGTACTCAACTGATTATGGGATGTTCCGGTTTTGCGTGGCTGACACAGAACATGACTGGAGAGAAGGATCTGAGCAGTATAACTTCATTGAGCACTGCCTAGCATCAGTTGACAGACAAAAGCAGCCATGGTTGATATTTCTTGCACATCGCGTCTTGGGCTATAGCTCCACGTCGTTTTATGCAGTAGACGGCTCTTTTGGTGAACCAATGGGTAGAGAGAGCCTTCAGAAGCTCTGGCAGAAGTACAAGGTTGATATTGCCATCTATGGCCATGCCCATAACTACGAAAGGACATGCCCAGTCTACCAGGTAAAATTCTCTGAACCCACTTTAACTATAGAATAAAGTACTACAAGAACGTTCTTACCAGTTCTTTCTTCTGTCCTTCCTGGTAGAATATATGCACCGACAAAGAGAAGAACAACTACACGGGTATGCTAAACGGTACAATACATATAGTTGCTGGAGGTGGAGGAGCTGGTCTCGGTGAATTCTCCGAGCTGCAACCAAACTGGAGTATTTACAGAGATTATGATTACGGGTTTGTTAAACTTACAGCGTTTGATCACTCCAACCTCCTGCTCGAGTACAAGAGAAGCAAAGACGGCCAAGTCTACGATTCATTCAGCATATCCAGGGATTACAGAGATATCTTGGCTTGCACCGTCGATAGCTGCCCCGCTACAACACTTGCTTCGTAGAATCATCTGTTGAGAATTCCTTGACGAATAAGACCTGACAAACCCTGCAATTCTCTCAAAGAGATGGCTCTGAGATTGCAAGTAGAAATCATTCTAGTTTTTGGCACCTTGTGGGCCATGGTTCTTTTGATTTTTCGATTCATTGATCATATTCTCTCATGACAACATTGTCATGATGTGGAGAACGAAGGCGCAGAAAGTAGATACTGTCTCCTTAATCAAAACAGATGAAAGTTGTGATCTTTATCGTCATGGAAAGTTTACAATGGGGAAACTTTTTCGTACCTAAAGCACAAGAATCCACATCCTATACCTGTTACGACAAGAACCCACTGAAACGTGGAAGGATTTTACTGAATCTTCCACGTTCATCCCAGAGACAACGGACAAAAAAACCACGGGATCGCGTAAAAGAAGAACCCTAAATCGAAAATACCCAAATCGGGCTTTCAGCTCTCGATCTGCCGCGGATCGAATTCCAAAACTCCAGTCTCAGCTGATTCAGCTCGTTCAGTACAGTTACGAATCGTTTTTCACCAAGACGAGGGTCAACGTCGACGTGACACGTGGTGCTTATTTAATGGAGAGAACACGGTATCTAGAATGAGCAGTGTTACAGGAGATCAAACAAACAAATAAAAATGCAGCTTTGGTGTTAGTTGGGTAAAACGTCCGAACTTTGCGAGAAGCCTTCCGTAATCGGATCACTGCCACGCCATGGACACGATCCCCAAATTACGAAACCCTAAATCCCCTTTTTCTCTCTGCAAAAGAAAACTTCTCTCGTTATATCTCCCGTTTCTCCCTAACAGACGAAATCTTACAGCTATCAAGTGTGAATCTTAAATCTCAACGATCACACTCAGGGTCAGGGTTATCCAACTGATCGCGCTCTTTCTGGGTTCGTTTGGTCATATGTTTCTTCCCCCAGGTTTGTTTCGCATCTTCCGATATTTATCCATGTTTCTGATCAATTTGTTTTGCAACGAAGAACATCTGTTCGTTTTCCGTTGTTTGTTTCGTAACCTTCTCCATAGATGATAGTTTTCGGGTTTCGAGTTCGTCAATTAGGGACGTGAGGCAGGTTGTGTAGGACAGAGAACGGAACATTCCTAATTCAGGAGTTTTGCCTGCTGTTTGGATGAAATCGGGATTAAAAAAAATGGATGAACTTTGGAGTATGATACATCTTACGTGAATTTGCCAGCTTCGATCCTATTCAAAATTTTTCGGATGAAGTAGATCCCTAAACATGTAACAATTATTGAGCTGTATGTAGAAGTGGTTTCTTTTCTTCCTTTTTTTTTGTGTATGAAGCATTGATGATTCTTTGATGGCGTCAGTTATGAACACAGAAAATGGGAGTGGAAGCAAACATAACGCAGGAGATCATGCAGTGGTTGGGGAAGGAAACGGAGAAAGGCGACATTCAAGAACAGAGTCGGGAGCATCACCGCGTGATGAGACGGAAAGTACTCATTCAGAGTTGCCCTTGAGATCATCGTCTTCTTCTTCGTCTTCATCTTCCACACCATTAAAGGGTCTTCAGGAGGCGGATAGTAGTAAAGATCCAAATTCCAGACCAGACGAGCCAGATGTATCCCCAACGGATTCACCTCCTGTCCAAGTGATGGACAGGAACGCGCCTGAAGGCTATGATCCAAGTAGGATTCCAGCCTCGGTTTTCGACAGGAGCAAGTCTAATCTACCAGCCGAATGGAGCTGTGCTTCAAATGAGTCGTTGTTCAGTATTCACTTAGGAAACAACAGTTTTAGCGTGTATGGTGATCTCATGAAATCGGGTGAGCTTTTCAAATCAGGCGAGCTTGTTCCCTACAGTCCAGCACTCTCTCTGACTCCTCCAACAAAGATCGAACCTAAAAAGAAGACCCTTAGCACTGCCAAGAAAGAAGTAGAAACGCCTAAAGAGGTCAAGAAAGAAAGCAAAGAGAAAACGGCAGATCACCCTGCTGTTTCTTGGAGATCTCCTACCACTTCGTATCGTTCCAACAGAAGCTCAAACAGCACACATTCCTTCTCCTTCCCTATGTAAGTTCATTCCATTCTCCTTCAGTTATCACCAACAAGGAGAAACCTTGGGTTCTATTCTTGTCATTTCGTAGGGGTAAATGAATGGGGGCTTTTTGGGTATTTGGCAGTTTGGCGGAAGGAGTTAAAAGTGAAGCAGCAGACGCAGAAGATGACGATCTGAAGAAACAGAAAGTGAATGCATCAATGGAGACAACCCCAAACCAAGCTAGAAGTAGATGGTTGTGTTGTCTTCCTCCTTGCCCTTGGTGTTGTTCTTCACATGCTTCTTGTTCCTGTTCTTGAAGAACGTCTGCTCTTAGGAAAAACGTTAAAACTGATCGTGCCAAGAGATGTTTTTTAGAACCTAATTGAGAATAGAGATGTTACCCATCATAGGATCTTTGTCATCGATCTCCTGTTAAGTGTATTCTCTGAAGGTTGGAAAGCACTGACTTCCCAAAGCCAGTGTTTGTAAAGAAGAAATCATTTGATTTAGACATCCTTTTGTTGTATTGGATTTCGTGGGCCATTGCTTCAGCTTTGTTTTGCAAGGACGTAATCTTAAACATTCTCTCCTCGTTAGGATTAATTGCAATGAAGAGTACACAGTTACAGAGCCGAGGCAGAAATCCAAGAGAAAAGAGATGAACATAAGGCTACCAACACCGAATTTGAACAGTCCCTCTCCAAAGAGCGATCAAGAGAAGGTCGAGGTATTGACAACGATATGGCGAAGAGGATGATCTACGTCTCCTCCGCCAGCATGTTTCACGAACTCGGCAGGAGAAAGAAAACTGCCATGGCAGACACACATTATCCTCACTTCCTCTCCCTTTCCGTATTTGTAGAGAATCCCTTGGATCCTTCTCCCGTTCGGTCCTTCCCCTTTCGTGGTGACGCAAGGCATCTCCAACTGCACTTCACTCGTCTTGTCCTTTCCCTTTCTGTCCTTCCATGGTTTCTCTGTCTCTTCTGCTTTGGCTTCTGATATGTCCGGTTTCTGATCCGTTGTCTCGCGGGCGGTCCTCTCTTGAGAGGAACATCCTGTTATTATACTGAGGCTTCTTCCCTCCCCACCACAATTGTTTGATGATCCTTCACGACAAATAGGCGTGTCAGAAAGAAAAATATCTAAGCAGAAGATCGCTGCAAATGAATCTGTCTGAATATCAGACATCTTTCCTAATGCTTCCTGTTCTATTGACATGTTTTTTATGCATACGACGGATTATAGAATCAAACGTTTCCTTCACTTTCAGATATGGAATTAGCGCTCCACCATGAGCCTCCATGAAAGAAAGGTAAAAGAAGATGACTTTCATCGAGATTTGCCACAAAAAAAGACAAGAATGATCAACATGCGACAAAGAAGCTCTTCTAGAATCTTCGAGGTATACCTTGTTGATTCTTGCTCTCCAGCTCCGACAAGCTCGAGGAACTACCTCTTCTTCGTCCTCCGCCGTCGGAATCGCCGGACCCTTGCTTTGATGAACCCAGATCTTTCTGCAGTAAAGCCGTTAGACCGTCGGAATTGCCACTGTTACTGCTTCTGCCACTCTTCTGCTTTTCACATCTCCTCCTTTTAGCTTCCATTCTCCTCAGCATCTGCATCTCCTTCCTCTTCCTCCATTCCTCCTCCATCTCCGTCGGCAAAGACGTCGATCTCTTCAAGCCCGACGTGTGCGTCGTCAAATCCAACGGCTGAATCGCCGCCGAAGTCTCGTCCTGTTCCGAGAAAATCGGCATCGTGCCCACGATCGAGGACGACCTTTTGAGCTTCCCCGGAGTCTTATCCACACCGAATCTGCCTCCCAGTGACAAACCCAGATTCAGCTCGATCTCGCTCTCTTCGTCGACGTCCGTACAGTCTTCCCCATAAAACATTTTACTACGGAAACTTCTTCCGTCGTTATCTGCGGCGCCGGACCTGAAACCTCGCAAAAGATCTCTCGGAAATCTATCAATATCCAGAGATAGATTAGTGGCCACCGCCATTTCTCTGCTCCTTCCAATTTCATTCCCGCTTGCTTCCGCCATAAAATCCGGAAACCAAATGGAAAGCTTTCTCCTTTTTTTTCTGCTTTTGATGCTTCTCAAGTGATGACGCAATTGCTAGGAGGAAACCATAAAAGATGACGAAAAACGAGACTTTAATCCGATCCGGAAATACCCATCTAGAGAATTTCTGAAATTTACCATTAATTCTGCAGAAAAAAACCCCAGAATATGTAAAATATCAAACCCCCAGAATCAGAAACGTTCTGTTTGCACTTTATGGCTAACTTGAGTTACAACCAAGGGGGAGAGAGAGAGAGAGAGAGAGAGACTTTACGGGATAAACAGTTGAACCAACTTATCCAACGAGAACTTGTCGGAGCTTCAAGAGACGGCGAAGCAAATGGGGGAGCGCGCGCGAGAGAGAGAAGTCAAAACAATATGTGCAATAACAAGAACAACCCTTTGGGGGGAAAAGAAAGAGGCAACGAAGGGAGGAGGAGAGGAAGAAGAAAGAAGCCCTGGGCCGAGCATAAGCAAGTGGACGCCGGGAGAGCTGTCTGAGCGACACGTGGCAGGTGATTACGTCGGCGGTCCATGGTGCTCTTTGTGGAAACGTGTCGAAAAGCGACTGCGTTCACCCCGAATGATGACACGTGTTCTCCCTTGTGAAAGATTCTTCTCCGAACGAAATTTCCTTTTTTCTTCTCAAATTTCGAAAGGAACGAATAAAATCGTCGTGATGGTTTTTTTGGCAATAGATGCATCGCAGTATTTAACAAAAGTTTATATTAATTTCAGAAAATAATAATATCTTGCAAAAACTAAAAATAAAATTTACTTGGAGGGGCAACAAGTGACATTCTGGCGTTGGGATAAATCGGCGACTCGACAACGTCACTCACGAGGTGGGACCCACCGGAAGTCAAGTTGCTTCTAGTCTAAGCCCTCCGCAAAGTGGCGGAGAACATACCCTTCTGAAAATTACTTAAATTATTAGCGTTATAACTATGTTTTACTCTACAATTATATAATAATAAAGACTACTTTATATCATAGAGAGTATGCTTGCTAAGCATTATTCGATTATTGGCCAATTATTAAATCTCACAAATTATTAATTTATAAATAAATAGCGCTGTTGAAAAGATTCTGATCTTTCCAAGTTAAATTGATTTCCTTTTTAATAAAGTGGATCATAGCTTATTATTAGGCCGATACACAATAATAATGGTATTCCGGGTATATTCTTGAATTTTATACACATAAACCTTAAAACAAATTAGCAAAATCTTCACATTGATTAATATATAAATGTGTCAAATCTTCTTTAACTCTATAGATTACAATTTCTATAATTACAAATATTAGAGTTATTTAAACCCTAGAAACTCAATACATTTCAAAACTAAGTCTATAAATTATATAAACTAGTTCAACTGTCTCCCATCAAAATTTTTAACGATTTGAATAACAAATAAAACCTGTTAGATTCAATTACAAGTTAAGGGAAAGCATTGATCCTATATGAGTGAAATCTCTTGCGGATGGATGGTGTTGAGTAAAGCGGGGACCAGAAAATCTCTGAGAAATCCCAAAAAACACGTGTCATTAATCTATTGGCTAATATACTCTTCGCAGTCGGAGACTCGTAAACGGCGTCGTTTGCAAGACTCACCCGCAGTCCGACGAAAGATCGTACGTACAAAAACAGATGGAGAAAAGAATCCACGAAACTGCAATTGAATCAATTCTCAATCGAAACCATCCAAAAACAAAATCTCAAGAGGAAGAAAAAAAGCAAGATACTTGACCAAAATAACAATCTAAATCCGTAAACTCGTCTGTTCTTCACTACCTGTATCCTTCAGAATCTTGAATCAATGAGCAAAAAATGCAGAGAAATAACCTTCTAGTCCCTGGTTCGAGCTGAGCCACCATTCTGATAAGCTTTGGCATTAGGAGCGTCGCCATTACGCATTTCTCCTCGTCTCTCGTACCCATTTCGCCCATATCCGCCTCGCCCTCCATTCGCGTTGCCCCGAGGCCTATAACCATCGTTTCTGTATCCATTCTCGTTCCTATACCCTCCGTTTCTTGCAGAGGGTCTACCGTTTTCATTGCTGGCTCCTGCAAGACATCAACAACCATTTACAAGGTTTGGTTTCAGTTCCCTAAAGTTTGGATCTTTACCGGGTCTGGTTCTGAGAAGAGCATTGTCTTGCGAGAAAAGGGTAGTTGGGAAGATAAGAGGAACTTTCAACTTGCCTCGTTTTTCTTCTATGGAAACTCTCCGGTGGCCGATTCTGATTGGGGATTCGTGATGAGCCTGGAGTTTTTCAGATTATGTAAGGTTTTAGAAGTTCACTGAAAACTCGAGGCATACATATATATGTGTGTATATGTATATATGTATGTATGAATATATAAATGGATGTATATATGTATACCTGGAGAACCCTTCTCACTGCTTCAGCAGATTCGTATGCTACAAAACCAAAGCAGTTTCCTTTTTGCTGAAAAGTAAAGATTTTCGGGTTAAGATGAGTATGCTTTCAGTGGCCAAAACAAGCACATATTTTTGAAGAGATGATTTCAGGAATAAACAAACCTTATAACTCCTGACTTGGATACCATCTTGTTTGATAGCTCCAAAATGTTTGAAGGTTTCATGAAGTTGCTCGGGTGTCGCATCCATGGGCAAGTTTGCAACGAATATCGAGCCACCCTCAGCTGTTATAGAAGAAACGTAAACCATAAACAAGATAGCAGTGGAGGATATCACAGTTCTGAGCTATTGGAACAGTGAATTTACATGGTTGTTCAGAGGTTTTTGCTGGAGCATCTTCAGGCACTGGCACGGGAGATTTAGGTTCAGGAACAAAGCTTGATTTTTCCACAGGGCTAGGCTTTGCAGGAGAAGCTTTTACATGGAAAGGAGCAACATTTTGGGCCAGAGTTTGAACCTGCATGATCAAAAGGTCAGCTTTTGATCATCCAGAATCATTATAAGATCAATCTTCGACAAAGGAAACTCACAATTACTGCAAAGGATTTCTTGGAAGCACTTTGTTGAGGTTTATCTTCAGAAGCTTTATGGTAGTGGCCGTTCTCATTCACAACTTTTTTCTCCGAGACCTTGGCTTCTCCATTTTCTCTAATATTTTCTGGGTTTTTCACTGAAGTTTCTGTTATCAGTTTCACTACAGGTTGAGTGAGAACATTAACCTGCTCAGCTGCTTCTTTAACCATCTCCACACCTTCGTTTGCCGGCTCTTCTGATAATAGTAAGCAGTATCCGAGTTCAGTAATCCCATCCCACAAATCCAAAACAAAAAGAATGAAGTTAAATTCAGACAAAAACATTGGCAAAACCTCACCTGAAACAGTGGCAGTCGATTGAATTACTTGAGGACTCTCCTTCACCTCATTATTAGCTTCTGATTCAGACAACTCATCAGAGACATACCTAAAAACATCATTCAGTACAAAGTAGCTTCCTTTCTGGGGCACAAGGAAAAATGACTGAGAAAATCTCATTCCTTCTCCATCTTTTCCGGTTATTAAACCCGTGACCAGAGTTACAACACCATCCTTGTAAGACTCTTGCGAATCAGCAGTCAGAATCTGAATCTTTGAGTTTTGGTAATCAAAGGACATTAACTGCTCATTGATAGCCTGCACACAACACAAGATGAAATATTCAGTTAATAACGGTAATGTATTTACAAAAAAGAAGCAGTGTAGAAATAAACAAACCACAGATTATAGAGAGAGCAAAAAAAAAAGATGATCAGGAAAATGACCATCTTTTGTTGGACTTGGAACAAAAGAATAAACAAAAACTCTTACATCAACACCAAACATCTGATCTGAACATCATTGAAAACGCCAAAAAAGGACTTACTTTTAAGGATTTGACCGAGACCATCTCACCATCAGGACCTGGACGGCCCAGCACACTATCCTCGAGATAGAATCTATGGACTTCGGCAGGCGATTCATATAAATGATTGTAGTACTTCTGAACAAACGCATTGCCCACAATGTGAGGGTCAACTGATGGAGCATTTGGTTCAGCTGCCATCTCTGCATCAATCAAAGATATAGATTGTGTCATAAAACAATCAACTAACGGAAAACTCCTGGGGTTGAACACTGAGCCAACCAGAAGCGTTTCCATGTGTATGATGCTACCATCTCAAAAGCAAAACACTCAAGAACAGAGGAAAAAGTCATATTTGGAACGAATTAAGTAAGCTGGCCAGGATTCTACAAAAGAAGAATCTAACTAATGACCGGTTTTTTTACCATTTTACCATAAACCCTGAATTTAAACCACATAAACTCTTAGAAAGGAAAAGCACCAAGTCTCCGATTCACAAGTATTCAAAACGAAAATTCAAGAGAACATTCATCTAGTTGTCATAACTCATGGGCACCGAATCAAATTAAAACCAGATATTGACACAACTGGATGGACCAATTACAAAGAAACACCAAGTATACCCCAAGAGTCGGACAACAGTTCATAAATCTCAGAATAACTACCAGTTCACAATACTAAAAAAAGACAAACTTGGACTTGCAAGTTCATTCAGTGAATCCATATGCAAGCAGATCCAGATATGCAGCAGACCGTTAAGCAAAAAAGGAAGAAGACCCTATAATTATTTCGAACTCCACATATCAAAACATAGAATAAACACGGTCGAAAGGGACAAAAGGCCCAAACTTCGCCGCAGAAACGATAAGAATGAACTCGAAAACTTATGAACACTCGAAGAAAACTAGATTATTGTGAGTAGCAGCAGTACCTGGGAATGAGAAGACAACCAGACTGAATTCAGGAGAGAGTTAGAGAGAGAGAGAGATGGATAAATTATGGCTTCTAGGGTTTTGCTTAGAAATCTCCGAAGGGGGGAGAGAAGGGGGCCTTTGTAGGGTTTTTTATATGTTTACAATTATTTATTTAGTTTTCCTTTCTCACGAAATCTGGAGGGAATTTTCCATATTTTTCCCATGACTCGATTCAACACAACCGAGAAAATGTGTTCGGTGCCCGCAACTGCCCAATGATGTGCAGCCACGTAAGCGCGAGATAAAGGAAAATAAATATCAACGAATTAAAAGTTACAGCCCAATGAATTCATAATCTCAAATCGTATCATTAAAAATATATGTGAAATTTCGGGTGGTGCCACAAAAAAAAAGGTTCACATTGTTTTGTTTGAGAACCGAATTCCTTGCAACATGACCGTTTACTCAGGGTGAAAATTGCTCTCCGAAATAGGAGACATTGGGCCCATATAAGCCCACAAAAAACATAACACGGGGCCCATAACAAAAATTAAAATCTAAAATTACGAAAGAGCCCCCGGCGAGGATCGAACTCGCGACCTTTCGCTTACGAAGCGAACGCACTACCACTATGCTACGGAGGCAACGGCTACATTTTTTCTTATAAATATAAATCGTAGTGCTGCAATAAACCGGAAAGAAAAAGAGGAGCGATGCAGAGAGAGAGAGAGAAAGAGAGAGATGTGTGGGATTGCTGTAGTACTGTGCGGTGTTCGTATCGAATTGTCTGACCTTCCTTTTCTCTCGGCCTCTCCTTCCTTCTTTGTCGAGCGTGTAAGTCTGTCTTCGCGATTGCTTGTATCTGTTTGTTTCGCATATGCTCTTTATCTTCCCTTTGCTTAGTTTGCAGCCCTTACCGTTGCATTTGACTCTTTTCTTGCGCTGTTGCTGAGTTTAGTAAAGTTTCTGAATTTGGTTTTACCATCAGTACGTAAATTTTGAAGCTTTCTCTTGTTGGTTCAAGATTTAGATTCTTTTGTAATTGCTTGTTTGGTTGAAATTTCGAACCTTTCCTGGCGATTGATGATAATTTGAATCCGTTCTCGTGGGCTTTCTGAATTTGGTTTTGGCATCTAATTTTGTGTTTGGTCTAGCATTAGTGTTTGCCTTTGTAGAAATCAGAGGGAATCGCTTGTCTCATTTGATGTGTATTTAGGCGATTTGATCCTCTCTTAGTAATTGGAGCGGCCAACGTGTGTTTTTGTTGGTTAAACAGTTGCAATTCTCTGCTGAAGACATCAGAGCTGTGTTAGGCCGAAGAGGTCCCGATAGTTTAGGTGAAAAGAAGATTTATCTTCAACCAAACGTCGCAACCTCTGCTGAAACTCGTGAAGAAACTCGTGAGCTCGTGAACACACAGTATAATGGTGAAATTCATTTTATAGGTTCCACTTTACAGCTTAGAGGAACCACTCCTATAAGCCAGCCGTTGGTGGATTCTTCCGGGAACATTCTTGTATACAATGGTGTGGATTTACTCTGAAACTTATGGATTGATTTGATGCATTTACGGATTTTCTGCCAGATGTCTTCGAGACTTACTGCTCTGATTTGCTCACAGGTGAAGTATTTGAAGGGATTACCATCAACAGTTGTGATAATGACACTGAGGTTCTTTTAGAGTCTCTGGGGAAAGCGGGAATATCTGTTCCTGATGTTCTTTCAAAGATTAAGGGTCCATGGGCCATTACATATTGGCAGGTACCTTGTGTGGGTTTTTACTTTTTACTAGTTTCATAGTTCAGGGCATTTTACTTTCATTAAAAAAAAGGGTATTTACTTTAACAGGAAAGCTTGAGAACATTGTGGTTTGGTAGAGATGCTTTTGGTCGGAGGAGCCTCCTTGTCCACTGGCCAACTGTAGAGGATTCTCGTTTCCTTCTATCTTCTGTTTCACCGTCTTCGTCTGTGAGAGACAGTTCTGGTCTGTCCTGTTTAGTTGAGTAATTCTTGTGTCATTTGCCCTCCCGCAGGGATCTTTTAAATGGACATCCCTTCCTTGCAGGATTAGATGCTGTAAATGGAAACAACAACCATAGGTTTTGGGAAGAGCTTCCATGTGGGATATACAGCATAACCATGAAGGCTGAAGCATCCGATGTATCTCTTCTTGGTGAAGTTACGAAACATGAATGGAGAAGTAACATGTTGAAAGAACTGATTGAATGGGAAAGGAATTTTGTTGTGCCAAGGCCTGAAGACCTATCCAGTGCACTTACAACTTCTTCAGGTACTGCTACTATATGCAAGAAAATGAATTACCTTTAACTTTAGTCTTTGTTTAAAGTCTCTTGAGATTAGTGTGGCTGTTCTTAGAATTTCATGTCCCTAACAAGCTTTATGCTTAGGACTAGTGCAGACAGTACTGGCTGCTTTGAAGAAATCTGTGATGCGGAGGACATCGATGTATAGGATTTTTCAGGTATAGTTTTGATTTCATATATTATCTGAGGTTTATTTTCTATTGGTGTTTCTTTATTCTTTAAAACATGTTGCTAAGATCTGAGGCTTGTTTTGCATTGCTAACTTTACAGCAAGGTATCAGATTTCTTCATAAAACCTTTGTGTTTTCAAATATATATAGGGAGACAAGGAAATCGCCCCGGTAGCTGTTCTTTTCTCTGGTGGATTAGATTCAATGATTCTTGCTGCACTGTTGGATCAGTGCCTTGATCCAAAATGTAACCATTCCTATGCACTTTTTTCTGTGCTCTCCCCTCTACTGGCATCAATCTGAAGCTGACTAATTTTCAAATTTATGTCTGTAGATGAAATTGATTTGCTTAATGTCAGCTTTGACGGTCCATATGCTCCTGATAGAGTATCTGCCAAGGCTGGAGTAATAGAGCTTGAAAATATTGCACCCATGAGAAGGTATATCTCTGATACCATTTGTAAAAATCTCAATCAGTAAGGTCAATTTCGCAAACCTACCAATGCTAATATTTTTGGGATATTAAGGTGGAAGCTGGTGGAGATTGATGCTGATTTGTCAAAACTGACCCATGAGACAAAGCATGTCATGTCACTCATAAATCCTGCAGACACATACATGGTAACTCCAAAGTCTGGCTTCTAGTGGCATTATGGTGTTTTCCCTTAAGATTGACAGAGTATGTAATATTGCGCATGATGTGTTAGGACTTGAACATTGGAACAGCCTTATGGCTTGCTGCTCGGGGCGATGGTTGGATTTACAAGGGTGGCAGAGATCAAACGTTAGAAGATAATCAGCGTGTTAAATACAAGTCCGAGGCTAGAGTTCTGCTTATTGGGGCAGGTGCTGATGAGCAATGTGCTGGCTATGGTAGGCACAGAACAAAGTTTAGGAATGGAAGGTATGTATACCTGTAAGCTTTTTCACATTGCTTCTAATATATAACCTAAGCAGAGGAACACGTCTGACGTTATTTTATTTGTTTATTCAGTTGGGTTAGCCTTCATAAAGAGATGAAATTGGATATGCAGAGAATTTGGAAAAGGAACCTTGGCAGGGATGACCGATGCATTGCAGATATCGGAAAAGAGGTGTTTCCCTCTACAAATACGTCGTCTTTATCGACGTACCAAACATCTTCTTCTTCTTCTTTTTGCGTATTGGTCTCTAAAGGTTCTTACAACATTTTAGGCAAGATTTCCATTTTTAGACGAGGATGTGATAAAGACTCTCCTTGACCTTCCCTTGTGGGAAATCACGAATCTTGAGCAACCGAGTGGAACGGGTGACAAAAAGATTCTCAGAGAGGTTAGTCAGACAATGTTTTCTTGAGAAGGATGTTACTAGAAACTAAATAGATGAAAAGGTAGTTGATCTTGTTGTGTGGGTTTAAGGTTGCGCGATCGGTTGGTCTACATGAAGTTGCTGGGATGCCCAAAAGAGCAATACAGGTAAGGTCCCATTGTTTTGTTGCTCATTCTATATTTCAAAGTCTAAGAACTTGTGATAAATCTCATTTCAAGCTTCTTCCATATTTCAACATATATTGTTTGGAGCTTATTGATTTTGATCCATTATGTTGTTAGTTTGGGTCAAGAATTGCTCGGGAATCAAATCGGAAGAACTTTGGAAGTAACCGTGCTGCGAATCAAGCCTCAGCTGGAAGTGTACGATTCATCGCACCATCGGAATAAAGCTTCTGTTAGTGTAAGCCTGTTGCTGTTGTTGTTGCTGTGCGGATGAATATGGAACCTCCCTGGAAACCAGAGGCTTCGCTCTTCTTCCATGATCTGCTTGCGTTTTCCGACACAAGAATATGTAAAATACCCCCTGTTCTTTTTATCCCACCATGCAGCAAAACCCATGGATGATCACAGCATAAAACCTTTGTGTTCATGCTGTGAAACTGGTACATTTTTACAATTCTGGAGTTTGAATCTTTGTAGTTTTGAATTCTATTTATTTAATATTAAAGGAAGAATACAAAGACAGAAAAAAAAAAGACCATTTACATCATAACATGTTACTGAAAGTGTAACAAGAACTGGTTCTGGAATGGAAATCATCATTTGGGAATTCGCGGTGAAGGAATGATTCCCCATTTCCTACGAACTTCGTCCAAGTCCTCGTGAAAGTGACGCTCGTAGTACACACACATGAGATCTGAGCACTCCTTACCTGCTCGGACAGCCCAGGGAAGATAATGCTTCAAGAACAGTGATCTTTGCTTCTCGTTGAACCTGACAGTGCCTCCTATGACTGAGAGCATACACATGGGGAGGTACATTTGCTGAAACTCTATCACCTTAAGAGCTGATTCCCCTATCAGATTCGTGGGCAGATCGAAAAGGGTGTGCCAGAAATCATGCACTTCACGTGCCCGTGTGGCTACATATGCTAGTTCCTCTGTCTCCATGAATCTCACGGGCGGTCGATCATCCGGAGAGAAGTTTCTTGATCCCATGAATCTTGCATATGCAGCTCCAAACGTGTTGGCCGGGAGATCCCAAGCATGACCCACTTGAGCTGACACAACACGAGGACGTTCCAAAAGTACAGCCTAAGGAAAAGAGAAGGTGAGGGATGCCGGTTCTATGTTAGACAGATGTTCCATAATGGAGTGAAGAACTCATCACCTACGGTCTAGAACAGAGCATTGTCATCTATCCATCAATTACACATAAACAGAGTCAAACAAATCATCCCCGGAATCTCCTAAGACAACCAAAAGAGGTATTAACAAGGCAAAAAATCAGCATTGCAATGGTGAATCCGAACAAGAACACATCATAGCGGTAGTAACTTTACACCCAATGCAGCTCAAGACTTGAACTTTTATGCAGTGGGACGAAATCTGAGAGAAAAGCTCAAGGCAACAAGATAAATGCAGCCCTCTTATCCTCCAAAGCAACAACCAAATAAGACCCCAAAAAAAAAGGCTAGCTTCACACCGTAACAGAAAATCATTTTGAACCCAATTGGTTATGAGATTAGGGATAATCTATTCAACATTACCAGCTAAAACGTCTTATTCAATAGAGAATTGAACAAGTCCAAACAAAATCAATGAAACAGCGAATGACTGAGAAGCGAGCGAGAGAAACTCACCCTTCCTTCGGGACTCTTCTTCATCCTCTCCAGAACCATCTCGAAAGCCAGTTCTCCCGTCGTCTCCCCGAGAGCAGCGATCAGATCGGCCCGTCTCGGATCCAACAACGCACCGACGGCGGATCCAACCGCAACCGCCGCCTGTTGCCACCGCCTCAGCGGCACTCGGGCGGCTTCTATCGCCATTCTTCCTTGCTTCTTTCGACGAGAGAAACCCTAAAATCAGAAAGAAAAATCCGTTGGTCACCGGAAACTAGACTTACTCCGGCGGCCCTAATAATAAGATGATAACTATACAAGCCCAATAATACATATATCACTCAAAAACGGCCCATAAAAAGAAGTGAAACAAAAACTGTCAAAAGCCCATGCGATGCCCAGTAATATAAAACTTTATAAATAGCCCTTGGTACGTATAAACACAAAATGACGTGTGCATGCAATGGTACTATTCTATATTTGTCGTTATCAATGTAAATGCAAAAAAGACATAAGAGCCCCCGGCGAGGATCGAACTCACGACCTTTCGCTTACGAAGCGAACGCACTACCACTATGCTACGGAGGCGGACGATATTTGAATTTTTATTTCTATATATCTTTTTTATTTAGTAAATTAGAAAATTGTCTACGAAAATTTGTAAATGGTTCCTATGAAAATTGGGGATTCAACCGCAAAACCGTATGTGATTCGAGTAAACAAATAATCTATATAAAAAAAAATACATAAATCATACATAGGTTTAATGATAAAAACATGTTGGCCGGCAAAGTAAAAAAAATAAAACATTATTGCTGTCGAAGAAAATTTTCTTTTCTTTTTTTCTTTTGGGTTGGGGACCTTGGCGTAATCACTATATGCTTCGTCCCCACAAGAGAGATGGAATAACCACAAAGTTAGAATGGGATCCCAATTCCGAACAACGCGGTCCGAACCGAACTAGATTGTCCTTCCACGAGAGGAGATCTCTCTTGTCCGCTGTGGGCGCGTGCTGTTCATGCGCATTTGAAAGAGAATGGGGCCCGCATCTGGACAGATGTCCCTCAGTGGCATAACCGTAATTAGCACCTGATGTCATGTCCTTTCATTGCCAGTTTAACTCTTCTTCACGCTTCAGGACGGCGCCGTAGTGTCTGTCTTTCTCACCCACGCCACATTGCCTCATAATGTGCATTTATATAATTCATCCCATATTTGCTTGTATTAATAACTTATATTTTTACCTAAATATTCTTTATTTCTATTGGAGAATCTCAAGGAATTAAAAAGATACAAAAAATTATCTACGATGCGTGCCCGTTCAAAAAATTGAAACGCCTGATTTAATTGGAATTTAAAAAACTGGATACGTTTTAATTTCGAAATGTATTTACAGAATTTATACGAATTTTCAAAATTGATATTTTGTGATAAAAAGTCAGTTAAAAATATTTTTAATCTACAATGAACCAACTTTCTCAAATTTATCTTGAGTCTTAAATATCTTGGATATGGTGACGGTAATTTACTATTATTATTTTTTTAATCGTTCGTGCTCCACGCCTCAAAATCAAATATAGAAACTAACGCAACATTTTTTTTTTAGGAAGGCACTTATTTAAAAAGAAAAAAGACAAAAAAAAAATGCAGCTTCTTTTTTGTTATCACCTTTTAATAATAGCAACAATAAATTTCACCAAAAAAAAAATACAAAACGGGTTATGCTACATTAATTTAAAAAATGATTACTTATAATGCCCTCTAATTGACATTAAAATATCAAAATCATTGAATTTATCTTTGAGCGATTAATGTAAAGTAGTCACGATTTTAACCCTTTTTAATAAATATTTGATAAATGTTTTTAATAAGATTACGATTCATTATACTTATTAAACAAACAAATAACTATTCAAAATTCAAATATATATTAATTAGGTCATTTTGATTTTTTATATAATATTGTGTTTTATTGGTTCCTATCAATTTATGCCACTCAACCATTTTTCCCGTGGCATATACAGAAGCGAAAAATCTACCGTCCATCATACACATATGATTGCACTTATACGTTATTAACAAATAATGTTGTAATTATTAGATAGATACGTCAATAGTTTCATTAAACATAATTATTATAAAAAATATAATTAACAAAAATTATTTTTTTGTGTTTTTTTAAACCCATAAATAGGTAAGAGAGGGATGAGGACTTAGCTGGCAAGAAGACAGCTGAATCAGAGAGCTCTCTACGTATTATTTTTTGTCAGCCTTTTCACCTCCTTGTATTTTCTTAATCATCAGCCCCTCTTGTCTCCCCTACGTGTACGTATACATGCATCTATATGTATTACCATTTTTGTTTTACAATTATAATAAACTTTGTTTTGTGAGATCATAAATCATTATCCAACTTGCCACGTCATCTTTATGAATAGTTAACGCTTAATTGCATTATAATAAGCTTTGTTTGTGACTATTTCCACTGAATAATGGTTTAGATGAGCTGCCTCGTTTAATTTTAAAAAAATATATCTGGTAAACACTACATCCGATATATTTAATTATATCTCGTCTATATTTTCTTATATTTTTTTAGCTGACGATTTGGATTTCTCTCTCTCTCTCTATATATATATATATTTGTAATAATAGTTAGATGGTTACTAACGTTTTTCATTTAAAACTTATTTATTCCGTTCTCTATATAAATTTCCACCAATAACAAGAATATTGCATGGGCGCATGACTTTGTATTAAATATATATATGTATATATATGGGAAACACATTAATATTTATTAGGGAAAAAAAAAAGAAACATGAAAAAGGGGAAAATAAGCACAGGGAAATGCATCAGGCATTTGAAAGGACCACGCGGAAGCTACAAGGATAAAATCACACGGCAAAGATTTTGTTACAATGATGATATTGATTTTGACTCCACTGCCGATTTACCCGATGACACGTGTCCTGACATTTCACTATTTTTATTTTGTCCTTTTTTTTATTTTCTTAAAATCTTTTGTAAATTAAATTTAGCAAAATCCGTACCATTGAAAGCTCTCGTCATGGTGGAAAGGACGGCTGTGATTCCCATCTGGATTCTTTGCTTATTCAATTTTTTTTTCTTATTTTTTATGTGTTGTATTTATGGATGTAGATTTACGGTTTTTAGCTACATTTCTGTTGCTAATTTTAAAAATATTTTTCTTCGTATTTTATTTACGAATAGTTTAATTTTTTATTTTATTAAAAAAAATCAAAATTAATTCATATTTTAAAAATTGTTTATATATTTAATTGGGTTAATATAATATTCAAAAATTTTATATTAAACCAATATTTGTTTTAAATATGGTTGTGTATTATTTATTTTGTAATAAATCAAAACTATATATTTACGTCAAAACATCCATCTATAATGGTACTATTTCTTCATTTGTTAAATAAGTGTAGTTATAATATTTTCTTTTGTCTTTTGAAATTTAAAAAATATATATATATATATAAGTTTGTAACTATGAAAAAATATAATCGCCTTAGTTTATTAGGATTATAGAACAGACGTTCATTATGTAAAATCTATAACTCGATAGAAATTTAATAATCTTTTGCTAAATATTGTGGGTATACAAGTTATTTCAAGTACATCGAAAACGGAACTACAATAGAAATATAATCTAACAGTTGTGAATATGATGGTCTTTATCGTAAATTAACATAGAAATCACATGATGTTTTCATGTTCATCCTGATTCTCTTGAAGATTATTTACCTGGCAATTTGCATGATGCAACTGATTTCTATACAAAACATGTGAGTCACATTACTCAATATGTTCTTTTCGGATTTTGTATCATAGATTTGGTATGATTTATTTTTATGTCACAATACATATTGTTATATTCATTTGCTTAACTAACTACCATGTTCATATGTTTTAACTTGCTTTTTTTTTTTTACAAGTTAGTGTACGAGGTTTATTCTTAAATTACTAAATTTTTCATGAAACATATTTATCGACATAAGTATTTGAACCACGATATTTATAAAAATAATAATCCAATCAAAATTTAAAATTTTATGTCATTATAAAATTTAGATTTTAATGATTACCGTTACCTAGCGAGGCAGTTTGCTCTTGAAAACTCTACATAATTAAAATAAAGAAAACCAATAGAACCAATGGGTAATAATTAATGAAATACTTGATTACATATAAAAATACGAAGCTTAAAGTAATTCAGATTTAAAAGATCACAACTTTGTGTGCTTTCTGCGCTATTTGAGTTTTTTTAAGTTGAAAAAAAAAGGTGATTACATTTAAACCGCCATCTATTTAACGACTCCTCCCATGCACTTCGCCTCTTGCACTCACCACTCCACAAACCCTCAAAAAACGCCTCTCTCTCTTTCTCTCTTCTGATTCAGCTTCTTGACCGTAAAAATTGCCGGAGATGTCGCCGGAAACCTACCTCCTGTTCACCAACTGCACCGACGCCCTCATGAGCTTCGAAGCTATCCTATGTTTTTTCTTCTTCGTGGCCGTACTCTCCTTCTCTCTCTCCCCAGGCGGGCTCGCTTGGGCCTGGGTCGGATCCAAGACCCAGGTCCAGATTCCGGGTCCTTCCGGGTCAATCTACGCCTTTTCCGGATCCACTCCCCACCGAGTCCTCGCTGATCTCGCGAAACGGCTAAAGGCTACGCCTTTAATGGCGTTCTCTGTTGGGTTCTCGCGTTTTGTGATCTCTAGCGAACCGGATACGGCCAAAGAGATTCTGAACAGCTCGGCTTTTGCGGACCGGCCGGTTAAGGAATCGGCTTACGAGCTGTTGTTCCACAGGGCCATGGGATTCGCGCCGTACGGAGAGTACTGGAGGAACCTTAGGAGAATCTCTGCGACCCATCTGTTCAGCCCGAGGAGAATCTCCAGCTTCGGGGTTGTTAGGAGGGAGATAGGGATGGAGATGGTGAACAAGATCAAGAACTTCGTGTCTGAAACTGTGACTGGTGAAGTGGAGGTGAAGAAAGTTATTCACTTTGGTTCTTTGAACAACGTTATGATGACTGTTTTCGGAAAAAGTTACGATTTTGACGATAAAGACGGAGGAAATGGGTTTGTTCTTGAGAGGCTGGTGAGTGAAGGGTATGAACTGCTTGGGATTTTCAACTGGAGCGATCATTTACCTGTTTTGGGTTGGTTTGACTTCCAAGGAGTGAGGAAGAGATGCAAAGCTTTGGTCTCCGAAGTGAATGCATTCGTCGGTGGAATCATAGAGGAACATAAAGTGAAGAGGAACCACGAAGATTTCGACGAAGATGGTAGTTCTACTGCTGATTTTGTTGATGTCTTGCTTGGCTTGCAAAAGAAAGAAAAGCTGTCTGATTCCGACATGATCGCTGTTCTATGGGTAAGTTAGCTCGTCTATTCATGTCCCTGTGATTGGATCTTTTGAATCTGGAGTTGTAATCTTTGAGGAAACGTTTCGATCTTCGACGTCTCTTATTTCAGGAAATGATCTTTAGAGGCACAGATACAGTGGCGATTCTTCTTGAATGGATTCTTGCGAGAATGGTGATGCACCAGGACATCCAAGAGAAAGTTCATTCAGAGATTGCTTCAGTCACAAGCAACTCGACAAGGCCCGTTTCCGATTCCGACATCCCAAATCTCCCTTATCTCCAAGCCATTGTGAAGGAAACCCTAAGGCTTCACCCTCCGGGACCACTCCTCTCATGGGCCCGGCTTGCTATCCACGACGTCCACGTTGGTCCCACTGTCGTGCCAGGTGGCACCATAGCCATGGTCAATATGTGGGCCATAACCCATGATCCCAAAATCTGGACCGACCCAGAAGAGTTCAAGCCCGAGAGGTTCATGGATGGTGAGGATGTGAGCGTCATGGGCTCGGATCTTAGGCTCGCTCCTTTCGGATCAGGTCGTCGGGTCTGTCCCGGTAAGGCAATGGGTTTAGCCACCGTTCATCTCTGGCTTGCTCAGTTGATTCAGAGCTTCAAGTGGGTCAAAGGGTCTTGTGATGTTGAGCTCACCGAGGTCTTGAAGCTGTCAATGGAGATGAAGAAGCCGTTGATTTGCAAAGCTGTTCCGAGGGAAACTCATTTCGCTTGATTGCAATCTGCCGCATACCGGACTGGGTCTTATCAGCCACTCTTGTCTAATTACTAGTGTCATGCTTTCGTGGGGGAAAAGCTAGGGTTTTTAGTTTTTGTTGCAACTTGGATGGGTTTGGGTTTTTTTAGGTTTTTGTGTGGTTTTGTGGTTTGTCTTCGGTATAATGATGTTTGTGGTGTTTTCGACTTCGATGCTATCTCTATCATCATATGTTCTGTTGTCTTATGGCCTATGTTTAGGTATATGTCAATTAAACTTTTTTGCATTTTATCGGTTAATTCGTCAAAGCATTTGGGATGGGGGGCTCACTATAGATATTATAAACACTTATAAACTTTTCTTATATAAAATTGAATATTTTTCATATGATATAAGGTCGATAAATCATTTGTTCATGCAAGACATGATGATTTATCATAATAATGGTATATTTCAAGCTTCAAAGAATATAAATTAGTGAATGCATATGTTCATGTCAGATGTGTGGATGAACAATATCATCAAACATGTATAGCATGTGATGGAATCATGTAATATTTGGCTTTGCGATTTAAAACGATTCATCGATTCGCTATGATCAAAGATTTCTACAACACTACACACAAACGTAATCCAAGAATTGGGAAGATTTTTTTTTCCAAGTAACTTGAAGGTGATAATCTAGTTTTAGACTATTTTATTGACGAATTTTTATATGCAAATGTTTCCGAAGAAACCAACCAAATAATAATAATATTATTATTATTATTGACGTCTAAAATTAATGTGCAATGCTACACCGAAACGAGTGAGAGGAAAATAATTAACATTTAGTGACAAAAACTCCATATTATTCTTTTAATTTGTCTTTCAAGAACATTTAAAGGGTTTTCGGGTCTCGAATTTAAACTTTAAATGAAATCATCCTTAAAAAAATTACAAGGAAATCAAAGTTCAGTGAATAAATTATGAAAAGAGATTTGATGGAATATGTGAGTCACTCTCTTAATATGAACAATATCGTATCCTAAGTGTGGTTCTCCCTATATATTAATTAGCCTAATCTTCATTTTTATATGTTGAAACAATTTCCAAGACAGATAACAATAATGACAGAAGAAACAAAGCGTGGGTGTTTGTGTTGATGTTTTGTCTGTACGAAATGTTTAGTTGCGGGTTTGATCAAGGTTTCAGACAAAAACCTAATTAATCATATATATATATATATATATATATATATATATATATATTAAAAGATTAGATCGAAGAATAAGAACCTAGGCAAAGCCCAAAGGAAGACATACGGCGATATGGCCAATATTGGCTCTTTGAAGATACTTTTTTTTTTCCATCACCATTCTCTTTTTGGAGAATATATACGCGTCATTGTTTATGTTGGCATGTACACGTGTACTAAACTTGAAAAGAAAAAGAGTGTATCGATGCCAAAGGACCGGTTCATAACGAATCATCTATTCGCAGCGGTCGATACCATGTCATTTACAATACGAACAAATTTTTAATTCATCTCTTTTTATTACTGTACCGAATATTTATATATATATATATATATATGGAAAGTATAGATACAAACAACACTCATACAATATGTTTATATCCATAATAAAATTCAAATATTGAAGCAATAAACTGTTGGGAGGATCATGATCGTTGTTATCATATTTTAGGGCATTGAAAGATTTAAGTGTAATTAAATTTTGTTCCTAATTTTTTTTTTATAAGATGGAAGATTACGAGTGAGGAGTAGCCATATATACTATTGGACAGGTAGCCTACTAGCTAGGGTTTATGCTCATGAAAAAAAGAAAAAGATGGTTGCCTTTTGTTTTGTTTATCTTTTTTATACAAAAAAAGGAGATGCATTTTGGGATTTGGATATCCAAACAAATACTTTTCATTTGTCCAACAAATAAGTGCAAGTTGCTTTCCCTCTTCCTCTCTCTTTATATTATTTTTTTTCTCTATTCCCATCATCATCATCATCATCATCTCTTGATGGAGAAAGTTGGACATATAATTATGTGTTTATGAGTGGAGAGAGATATATGATTAAATCATATATATAGTAGAGAATTCATTGGATGAAATCTGAAATTTAATTTCATGTTGCTTGATTTCTTGGCCTTTTCATTGGGCAACATGAGAATTGGATCCTTTTGTGTTTTAGGGTTATAGCTTGGCTAGGCTCTACATTTGATCATTAACATTAGTTTTGCTTTTGTTGATCTTTATGCCCTCCTTTGATTAATCATTGGATTACTTTCCCTAAAGCCAAATTTATATGCTTTTGTTAAAGCCAAATATTCACTTGCAACTCTTAAAAATCTTGCATAAACACGTTTATTAAAAGAAAATAAAAACTAATTTAATCAGTGCCCTAAAAGGCTTCTATATTTTCTGTATTTTTTTTTGTTCAACAAAAAACTTCATTCATTTATATATATCAACTTACAAAATTATATTTTACAAATTAAATTAATTACAACATGAAGTGTAGTGTAGTTGATGGGATATAATTTAATTTGTTTAAGAGTAGAAAACTAATTGAATAGAATAGATGTCTTTTTCATGTGAATTACCTAACAGCAAAGGGATCTTTTTCCATTGTGAACCCCAACAAAGCAAACAAAAAAGCCAACGAATATTACTTTTTTTTTTTATTGTTCTCTTTTTAAAAATATCATTTTACGAAATCTATAAGACAGCTTAAAAATATGGGCTATATCCATCCCCATTTATCTTGTATTTTAATCTACTCTTTCAATATATATAAATGAAAAATCAATTATTCGGAGTTATGAGCATTCTGAATCGGATTTGCTGTAAAATGTCCCAAATACCATTATATAATGCATACGTGTCTCTAACATCTTAGTTTCCAAATGCCTATATATATATATATATATATATATATATATATATATATATATCTTTTGAAAATTTAATATTCAATTCCGTTATTTTGAGTGGTGATATATGGTCACGGCTGATTTTCGGTAGTTTATGTTC
>NW_010961290.1:637307-654392 GCF_000463585.1 Tarenaya hassleriana
TATATATATATATATATATATAACAAATTTATTCAGTTATATATTATGTGTGGTTTCATTCTTGCTGAAAATTATAAATAATTTTTTTTATTCGAATAGATGTATTGGTTTTATAATAGATTTGGATTCGATAAATTTTATTTTAAAAATGATATTTAATTAATTTCTAAATTAAATTTGGGTGTTAAAACTAAATGGGCTATTTAATACCTTTTGTAGAATCGGTAAGCCCAAACTAATATTGGGCTCATTGAAATAATATGAAAAATGTCTTAATAGGGCTTTTAAGTGGGAAAAGGCCCAATGTAAAAGAAATGGGTTTCAAGTTGAGGCCCATAGAGGATATTTAACAGTTTAATGCGCTATAATTGATTATTAGACACTTTAGTTCAAATATAATGAAATATCTCTTTGTTGTTAAGTTATTTTTGTAATTTCCATTTTTTTTTCTATGTTTTCATTACAAACGATATCTCTCTCGTATCTAAAACTTCCTTCACTTTGAAATCTCATACACAACACCGAATAAGATTTTCTCATTGTTATTAAAAAAATTTAAAGAATTTATATAATATTAGAGTTTATATATAATTGTAATCTCCCATGCTATATATAGCTAGCTAGGAATCATCATAGTGTTATTTTCAATTATTAGGTTAGGGGAGTGTCCTAAGTTAAGTCTTATATTATAATATCTCCTGTTTTGCTCACTAATGACATCACAAATATATATATATAAAGTTTGGGTGATCCATTGAAATTGTCCCATTAGTGAAATGAAAGGATACATGTATCTTTTTATTTTCTAATTGTATCAATAGTGTTGATTCCAAGGGGAGAGAATCTTCATATAAAAGTGTATATTTAATGGGCAAAACTGTAACAATCATAAGCTAAAGAAGAAAAACAGGTAATTGATGTGATACATAAATACTCACATGGAAAAGCAATCAAAGATGCTTTCATCCACTTGACCTCTTAAACATTTTCCCATTGCTGCTTGATATATGCATATATATACACACTTGCATATTTATTAGATATATATACATATATAATGTTTGATTGTATAGGTGATGTTGATGGTTTAAATTGAAAATTTTCGCTTAAGGGCAAACTGTCGTTTTGAGCCGTAAAATAAAATCTTATCCTTTGTCAAACTTGTTGCTTCTTAGCTTTGAATTGATCCGATGATTTCATGAAAAAAAAACCATATTTTTTTATTTTATCATGTGGACCTATAAACAAAAGAAAATAGATACCTTATTTGAATAATAATAATGTCAAGTAACACGTTAACAAGATTTTTATAATTTGTCAACATTTGATATGTGTGGTTATATATATATATATATAACTTCTGTGGGCACCATAAATTTAAATGCAATTTCTAACTATAAGTTTCGAGATCCAAATTTGGGTGGCTCAGTCGGTAAGGAATGGAGCAAAACTCCTTTTTAATTCGGGTTTAAATTTTCACTTGAGGAGAGATATTCGTATAGATTTCTTCGGTCTATCGAGAGATATTGAATTTTCGAATTATAAAAAAAAAAGTATACCAAAAAAACAAAAGCGCAGTTATTTATATTGTAATTAATGTTATTATAGTTTAATTTTTTGGGTTTGCAAAAAACGATATACATGTTTTGGGTTTTTCCTTTCTTCGTATAAAATAATACAAAGTCCAACAGAACTAGAAAAATTGTGACATTTACCTGTGGCACCACCGACCGATCCATATTGTAGTCGAGTAAATAACTTTGCATTAATTACAACACTGCTTCGAAATATTTATATATTTTTGGTTTATGAAAATAGAATTTCTCACAAACTTATTTAAGAACGGTTTCATGTGTCCCACAACTTGGGAGATTGTCTGATCTCTTTACCTGCCGGACAAACAATGTGATGCTGTGTCCATGTGCATCCATTTTCATAACATTTGTTTTTTTTTTGTTTCAAACTTTAATCATTGTACTTTCTTTTCCGAAATAAAACCCTAATTTAATGCAGATTTAATTAAAATATTTTTTCTTAGTCAATAATTAGATTAGATCACATCTATATCTCTTGCTATTACTTAAACTAAACTCCAATAACGATGCTACTCGATAGTATTCAAGTTAATTTCATCTTTAAATCAACTTTTATATTAATCTAGTCATCACGTTATCAATTCTTTAGAAACATCCACCAAATTGTAAAACACAACACAGATTACGATTAAGTTTTAAGAGCACTATATTTAATAAAAAAACCCAATATAATTAATGAGACTTGTCTGTCAATTATTACTAATCACAGGAAAGTATCTGTGCATTTTAAAATTCATAAAGTGCCAACCAAATTCACTAGGCGAATATGTAAATATAAACATTCATATATATATATATATATATATATATACAATTTCTGTCGATGCAGGATTTTTCAGGTAATGGTCATGGTCTCCATCCATTTCAATGTTGGAAGGTCGATCAGCTCTTTGACATCTGTTCCATACCCTACCATGATTAGTTCTCTATTTAATCTTTATTGGAATGCTACATAAAGCAAGATTGGATATATGTATTTTATATTTCTATTGGATATAATTTTATATCATACGAGACGGAGGAGTTTACGATTCTAAATAATTTAAAAAAAAAATATGAAACTTTGTAAAGTTTGAAAGAATAAATGATAAATTCAATATGAAACTTTTCTTAATTTTAGAAAATTAAATTTGTTCCTACAAGAGAGAATACGAGACGTTCGAATAAAACAAATGTACAGGAATACATTACATATAACCGGCAATTAAAGGGTTTAACGGTCCAATAGAAGCAAAAGGGTCGGATATGTATAGTATATAAGAAGTTTATTTTATAAATAAAATCAATAAGAATAAAATCAATAGTGAGGTGAGGTAATGGCTTAATGATTAGTGGAGTTAAAACAATTGATAAGACGAAAGCGACGGCGTTATTATTAATACCCCAAGTCCTTAATTATATACAAATAAAAAGTGAGATGTTTTAATTAGTTTATAATCGGTGTCGATCGAAGATTAGGTCAAGTATAGTATATATGCTCTTAATTAGCTAAAACCATATATGATCCCAATTCTAATCATATAATTTCTTGTTTGGGTTGACTAGATGTTTGCGAATATACTTATTTCATAATTAATAACGCCTTTATTTACCACCAAAATTAATTTAGTTTTGACTGCATTGATTGCCTCCTCACACGGTTCATTTTCTTTGCTCGCTAAGATTCATTCCATTTTCATATTCATCGCCCAATTAGATATTTTTGGTCCGTGAAACTTAATATATTCATCAATTACCTAATTACTCGAATAACTTATTTGAAGTGTAACTCTTAAGCTATAAGGTTGAACGAAAATTGTTCCATAGCATACACAAAAAAAAATAGTTTAAATTATTTGTACAAAATATATGTATGTTGTGCATGCATAATAAATCATTATTAGAACTTTTCACACTAAAAAGACTTTTCCCTCGAAATAAATAAAATTATCACAAATATAAAATAACCAAATAGTTTCGACCAACGAATAGATAGAATAATGAAAATTGTTCGACTTTCACATAAACCACATAACCATTAGGTTTCGCATAATAAAACTGCATAACCATGAAAATAAATCAAAATTATGGGCTTGTATTATTTCATGCTTGAAAATTGTGCCTGCCCTTTGACAACTACAGCCGCATATAAAATATGGAATTTATTTAAAACATGTCGCTTGATGTGGATAGCAAAAGACTCCAAAGTTCTATTCGTTGTTTTTTTTAATCTATTGACAAAATTTATTTAAAAAAGATAGTCAATCAATAAATAGTACACATTAACTTTGGTTAAAAAAATGATATATACTCTGTTTTCTTTCAATAAACGATTTAATTGGTAAATCAGTAATCACACGATCGTCTATGACTAACGGTTCATCAAAATAAATATCAGTTGTTCAATTTCTAACCACCATTTTTTATTTATTAATTACAAATAACCATTTAAGTCTAAAATATTACCCAATAAAAAATTCAAGATATGTTATAGTCTATGATATTTATGATTTGTTTTATTATCATGAATGGCGCACATGGATGTCTGTATCCACTGATTTTTTTTTTAAAAAATTAAATCTGTGCCTCCATATGAGATGAAAACATTGTTAGCTTATATCTAAAACATTGTTTAAATGGAAAATATAAAAAAATTGAGTTATGATCTCTCAACTAAATTTCGGAAACTATTTTGCAAATTAGCGCGACATTCTTTAAAAGGAATATAAAATTATTGTTTCAAACTCGATCTAAATTATAACGGGTGAATTGTATAAAACTATAACATCATAATGGTAATCATGTTTTTTTTTTTTTGCCTCAGTGTTATTTTGAATAAAATTAAAATTGATGCAAATATTGTAAATTTTTTAATTGAAGAAAAATCTGTTTATGTTGTATCGATTGACAAAGCAAAAACAAAAACAAAAGAAGTAAAAACACACAAAAAAATATTACTTCTAAAAAAATTGTATTTAAATGAAAATAGGTCAGATCAAAATTTCAGTTTTGTTTTTATTTTTAAATGGTAAAGAAAAATCCACAACACTCGCAGTTTGACAAGACATAAGAAGTGATTGGTCCATTTGTCTTATTTGATCTGACAGATGTTTGGTTACTCTTTTTGGACTATCTTATCTTTATATATTTTTTTTTTACCAAATGTCAATTTATTTAAGAATAATAAACCCTCCTCTCCAAATGCAAGGGTTAATTTCTCGTATAAACCCTGAGTTAAGAAATTCCACCAGGTAGGAACTGAAACACGGGACACCGGAGATTCCAAATTCTGGGTTTTTCTTCAAAAGTTCTCTTCTTTTGGGGTCAATTTCTTGATTTCTTTGGGAAAGTTTAGGAATTTGGCTCGCGATTTCTCGATTTTATCCGTTTTACTTTTAGGGTTTTTGTGTTCTATCACAATCATTCGATGCACGTGTAGACCCAGAAGGTAAGAATCTCGATCCCTCTCTCTCTATCTCTCTGCTTCCCCTTCTTCTCTCAAGAGGGTTTTTGTTATTATTATAAGGGCAATGGATTAGGAAGTCCATTGTTTACATCACTCACGAACATATAACAGGCATACACGCATATATACATAGACATGGGTGTATGTATACGTGGGCTGTATGTTGATGTGATTATATAATATGTTTGTTTGGAAGCTTGTTCACTCGAATCGTCTCTTCGTTCTCATCCTCTACTTCTTCTCCACCTCCTCTTCCTTTCTCTGTAATAATATTTTTCCCCTTTTCCTTTTGTCTTCCAATTTTAACTCTTTAGATCATGGTATCATGCTCTCTCCAATCTGTTGCATTTACTTGAAATCCATGGTTGCATATTGGATTTGTTCCCCTGTTTGATTCTCTGGATCCAATTTTGGATTTTAGTTGAAGATCGTAATCTTTTTCTGTGATCAGATGCATGCTGATTCTGAACTGAAAAATCCTTAAAGTTTCATCTTTTGTTGCTCATTGTGTTTAGTTCATCCTCGAAAGTTCTGTTTTTTGTTCTTCATTATGGTCTTTGGGTTTATGATTAAACTTGTAAATTGGGAGAGCATTTAGACTGAGTTTAGTTTAATCTCTCTGTTGAAAATTGTTTGGTTATAAATCTCATCTTAACTGGATTTGTCTCTTGACTCTTAGTTAGTCAAAGCTAAAGGGTCAAAAAGCATGTTCATACCTTGCTGTTCTTGAGATGTTTACCAAAGTGGAAGGCTAATTTTCTCTGGAATCGCTTAAAGTTTAGATTTTGCATCGACCCAGAGACCGAATATCCGAATCTGATATTTTCTTAGTTTCAGTTTCATAATTCGCTGTCTCTTTGCTTGTAGAGCTGCTGAAACTGGTGAATAAAGAAATGGCACTTACTTGGACTCACAAAGATAGGGGAGAGGTTAGGGTTCATGAGAACTCGGACGAACTCAGCACAGATTTGGTAGATTACATTGCTGAATTGTCAGAAGCATCTGTTAAAGAACATGGCGTCTTCTCCATTGCGTTGTCTGGAGGTTCTCTCATCAGCTTGATGGGGTATTTATATATATATATATATAAAGGTCACACCTTTTGTTTCCATTCTCGTTTCGTTTTCAATGTTCAGTTTCTCAGAGTTTTGATTCGTTTTAACAACAGAAAACTGTGTGAGCCGCCTTATAACAAGACGGTAGATTGGGCAAAATGGTATATTTTCTGGGCGGACGAGCGTGTCGTGGCCAAAAACCACGTGGATAGCAACTATAAGCTTGCAAAGGATGAACTCCTCTCCAAGGTTTGTGCTTCATGTTTTGTTGCCACTTAGATTGGGATCTGTTCTGTTTTCATTTCACCTCGTCTGTTTTCTGTTTACAGTTCTTGAAACTTGGAAGAAAGCGATAAAAACCCTTAGAGGTTGGTTGATTTAGGTTTTCTTGAAACTGTGAACAACTGACTTTTAGCCCTTCCATTCTTTTGCTTGTCTGAAAAGCAACGAATCGGGCAAACAAGAAGGCAATTTTTCAACAGGGTTTGATCAAGAAACAGTTGTGGACTTTGTCTTATTTTATCTGCTTGGTCGTGTTAGGCTGAGATGGTGCTGTGGTCCTGTTTTGGTTTGGGAATCTCTTCTAATCGGATAATAGTTTTGTTGGTTTTGACTATGCAACCTTTGATATATGTTCTGAAACCGACAAAAAACGATCTTCAAGACTGGTTAAAGCTCTGATATTTGAACAACATCCATCGTTATCCACTATGAAGCTAGCATCCATACAAACTTGTTCTATCCGATTCAAGAGTCCTTTCTTATATATATTTTATCTGAAAAAATTTAGGGTTCTGGGCATTTTTCTATGTCCAGGTTCCTGTGGTGCCGAGTCATATCTATTCCATGAACGACACAGTTTCTGCGGAAGAAGCTGCAGTGGAGTACGAGTTTGCCATCAGACAGCTCGTGAGGACACGGACTGTGGGCGTGTCTGAGATCAGTGACTGCCCGAGATTCGATCTGATCTTGCTCGGGATGGGTCCCGATGGTCACATCGCCTCCCTCTTCCCGAGCCATCCGGCTCTTGGATTGAAGAACGAGTGGGTTACTTTCCTAACAGACTCTCCGAAACCGCCGCCTGAGAGAATCACTTTCACGTTACCGGTTATCAACTCGGCTTCCAACGTGGCTGTAGTCGTGACCGGCGAGGCCAAAGCCGAGGCCGTCCACTTGGCGATCGATGATTGGCAATCGCCCGGGAGCCCTTTGTCTCTGCCAGCCCGGCTGGTCCAGCCGACCGCCGGGAAACTGGTGTGGTTTATGGACATACCTGCCGGCTCGAAACTTGATGGTTTGAAATGCTCTGAGTAAGGATTTTCAGATTTGTTTCTCTTCGAAAGTAAATGTTACATTTTTCATAAGCGATCGTCTTTTTTTTTTTTTTTTGGGTTTGGAGAGAATCTGAAAATGTGGCTCTGTTCCAAAAAAAAAAAAAACTTCAACTTCAACCGTGACTGAACTGAACTACCCATCTAAGTTTGGTTTATGATGTCTACTTATGCCTAGAAGATTCCCGATTGAAATATCAAAGATTTAAGTTGTTTAATATCCATGAAATATCAGGTTCCGTTGTAGTTGTACTTGTTCTGTAGCCATGGGAACGCCGACGAACAAGAACCGGTTCACAAAGAACGATAACCGATTTATCCGTTCGGTTATTGGACAACTGGTTTGGTTATTTAACTAATTATTAGGTTGATCAATTTGGTTAATTATCGAATTGATTCGAATCGAAAATAGAATTCGATATAAATATTGATTTGTTTTAATTTTCTAAAATCGAAAATTGTGAATATGATCATAACGAAGCAAATAAAAATATAACCGAATTTTTTTTTTAAATGAACATTTTATTGATATCTGAATGGAAATAGAATCTAAACCGAATGAAAATATAAACGAATCGAAGCGAACCGGGATTCGAAATGTACATGGTGGTTATGTACACAAATGCACATCTTCACCTCCACAGAGAATCTCTCCGTTCAGTTTATCCAAAGCTCGGAAAACTCCTGCTCCATCACTCACCTATTTCAACCCCCACAAAAAAAAAAAATCAAAATTGAATATTAAAATATGTAACAATTTAATAAATTATAAGCAATTGTTTTTTTTGGATACCTTGTAAAAATCCACAGCGACGAAATTGGCCCATCGGTTCCCGGCGGCATTGTAACATGTTTGAATCACATCGAGAAGGCCTTCGGAATTATCCCCACAAGACAAGGCCTTAACCGGAAATGACTTGAAATGGTTCACCAAAACCAATGATTTGGTTTTATCGGTTAACGGCGCCGATTCGCCTCTATTTCTACACTCGTTCCTCTTCTCACCATCGTCCCCATCTGAAATCAGAATGGACCGGTTAAAATACGTATTATACCAGACTTTACCGGTTTCTATTTCCATCGCTCACATTGGTTTTCGACCACGTAATTCCATTGGTACGCTATTCCTTCGCTTTGTTCCTTGGACTTGGATGATGTGAAGACGATTAATCTTTGGTTATTGGAAACCATATCCTTAACCGTTGGCCAATCTTGGCCTGGTCGAGGCATGTTCTGAACCGGAAACCAGAATTTCTTCAAACCGGAGTCGGTAAAGACTTTGATTAAAGCGTTTGGGGTTTTGACGTAATCCTCGAGAAACACCGTTATGATCTCCGACGGATTTGCTGCTAAGAATGCGGATATCTCCTTGAATGTATCAATTGCCGGATTCTGAAGAGTACAGAGAAAAATAACGTCAGCCACATTCATCGGTTTTATTGGAGAATCGATTCGGTTTAGTATAAAATTATAAGTGAACCAAACCGAACTAAACCTAGCCAATTCCTCCACGGTCCGTTCTATATTTCTTGAAAGTGGATCGGTTTAGAACAAACCAATTATATATATATATATATACATACCAGGCATCTATCCGGTTTAGTTTTGGTACGCAGTAAAAGTAAAAACTTACAAATGCGGTCAAGTCATAGCAATTCCCTCCGAACGAATGGCACAACCACACTTCCCCTTTGAAATCGTATGTATCCATCATTAACGCTCGAACTCCATTCTTGAGGAGGGGGGGAAAAAGGTAGATTTCTGTTAAATTTTTTAATAAAATAAAAATAGCATATATATATATACACACACATTTATTTGTCACAAATGCATAAATTATGATTATCAATTACTTACATTCAGTTGTTGCGTGATGCTATCTTCTTGATTTGCCATATGGAACGGCTTTCCCTCTATAGCGAATGAATTATGGGTTGTCAAGAATGCATATTTATTAAACGGCAGCGAATTATTCTGCAAAAAAATATATGAATATATTAAAGATCAATCATAATAAACACTAATGATTTTCCAGATCCTTAGAGTTTATAATCCATGACATCTAATGTTACATGAATCGAAAATATTTACGAGGTTTAAACGATGTGTATATTTGCATAAATCCATGGGAAAAAAGATGTGGAATCATTTCCAATCTATAAGATCAAATCATTAACTTAAAATGCGTATTTCACATACCACTATCGCAAACTGATCGGTGAAGTTCGATCTAACGCATTTTGGAGCTTGGAGGCCACAAGGAACACAACTTAATCCGGCGTCGCATTCCTCATCAGATGAACAAATCTCCCCGAGCTGAATCCGATTCACAAGGAGATATAATAACGGCACGCGTAAGAATTTGAAAAATCATATAATGTTACCTTCAGACACGTGCCGATAGAACAAGCTGCGGAAAGGACCAGAACTGAAGTGAATGCCAAAGAGAATCTGAGACTGGCCATTGTTGGAGAGATGCTGTCGGTGAAAAATAAAATAAAAATCTTATGCTATTTTATACTTTTATAATTGTATAAACACGTTTGATTTTGTTTCAATTGAAATCTTGGGATTTTGATTAGTGTTTATCGTAATCGTAACATTTTATTGACTATATTCATATAATTCGGCAATTTAGTCAATGAATCTGTCCATATAAGTCAGGATAAATTAAATTAAAAATTCTGTTTATCTTAAATTATAATGGAATCTAATCGTTACAGATGAACAAGGTAAAAATAGCGAATGCCATTCCATAAATTCTCTAAGACCTTCCTCAATAGTCATTAGTGGTGAATGGAATAATCAAAATATTATTTTCCCCATAAAGGAACAAAATCTTAAGAATCACTGACTACATTCATATGTGATAACTATATATTTAAGATTACATATATAACAAGAATTAACTAATATACATATATATATATATATATATATATATATGCGTGTGTGTGTCTGCGTATTGTATTTTTTGTTTTTTTGCAGGCTTTTGTGAAAAACAAAATGGATGGATCTACTTTGTGTGCAAGAGAAACTTGAACAAATGGTTAGTAATTGGGCTTTTGATAGATGGGCTTGTTGGCCCAATACTCTTTCTCGCACAAATTCAACTCGAAAAAGATCAGAACTCGAATCACTCTCGCATCCATCGTCCAATTCCCCACGTTCCGTATTTCCACTTTTACCCCTAACCCTCTCCACCAGGCAGAGACTCTCATCACTTATCCTCGGTCTCTCACATCGCCACCTGTCCGGACTCTCTTCCTTAACATGAACCGAACATAGAACATGTTTATCGTCGAAGCTCCTCCTTGCGGGTGCGTCTGAACGACACGCGCCGGAGATCGGGCTAGCGACGACGTTCATGCTCCGCCGCCTCAACCGGCCTTCCGCATTCTGGCTCTCCGCCGTAGAATGTGATCTCTTGAAACCAACAGAACGAAGCAGAGAGCTCCGGCTCGACGATGATGTCCTGTCTCTGGAGCTGTTCCTCTGTTTCAGGATATACTCTGTTCTGTCTCTGTTCTGTAATAACAGTGCTCTGTTTCTGGGAATGGATTCTTGATTCGGGTGTGTTTGGGTCGTTGAATTCCGAGAAATACCGGGTGGCTTCGAAGACGTCGAGTTCACCGGAAACGTTCCACTTGCGGATTTGGGTGCGGAGTTTGTCGTCAGGGTTCGAAGAAAATCCCATGACAGACATTGTTTCTTTCTCGAGTCTCTCAGATTTGAACACGTTTTTTGTTTGATCGGTTCTTCCCTATGGATTGAGAAGATGCTGATATGTTAGCTTTTATAGGATACATAACGGTTTGATTCATGAGTACTTGCATGCAATGCGTTCATACCGGATGTCAACCCAACCGGTTTAAACCGGTTCAAATTCTAAACCCTTAAACGTTCTCTGATTCTTCGTCTTAAACGTGATCATAGAGATTTTTATTAGCTAATGATTTTGGGTGTATTATTCGGAGAAATGGGTGAGAGAGAGAAAAAATCTGAACCATATATTAAAAAAATACAGGAAAAAAAAAACGGAAGAAAAAGACATTACATAATATAAGTTACTGTTTGTTTTTTTGAAATATTATATGCAACGATGGTGACGAATGCATTACCAACACTAAATACATGCATTTTTAATAACACATATAATATATTTATGGTACTTTATCTAGAAACCATTGGTGGCATTAGCGATATACTTTTTTATAAAATGAATTCAATGATTTTTTTGTGTTATAATTTAAAACATGAGTTGTATATTTTTTGGGGGGTTAATGAGAATGAATATTGCTGATAGTGACGAGGAAGATGGAAAGCCAACCTTTAAATTAGGTCGAAAATATTATCATGAATGTGTTCAATTAACTTCCCTTTAAAAGAGTTTGAGAAATTAGTCAACGTAATTAAGGAGATAAACATTGATTTGGGATAAGTGTAGGAGAGTGGCCTGCGCTTTCATAATGGGATGCCAGATCATTTTCAATAAAAATCTCGTACCCTTTTTTGCTGTCATGCCGGTTCTTTATCTTTTTATGTCACTTGGGGAAATGAGGATAAGATATGGTGAGATTTTTTTGTTACATGGTTCGTGAAAAAAAATGATTAAAACATAAGATATCTAACCATTTTTTTTTTGTAAAATATGAATATATCACTACCATTTATGTGAGTATATATATATATATATATATATATATATGAGAATGTAGTGAAATGAGTGGTAAGTGAGGGAAGTGGTGTTGGGGTCACTTCCTTTTCAATCTTCTTTTTAAATTTCCCTGACATCCACTGTTTGGAAAATAGGGAACATGATTGTGGATTCCTATATCCACCAAGAATTTTTTAGCTGTCGAGGAAAAGAGAATGAAACATGAAGCATGACCACCACACATAAAAAAAAAATTATCGTTATTTAAAAAAAAAACAATATCGAGATTCATATCATTATATCGAGATTTTGATTCTAATGGCGAGACGTGCGATCATTGAGTATATATTCTTGCTCAAAAACTATAAGATATGTATAAGTTTGTGTAATTAATTAAGTACACGTAATTATATCCTACATTTGAATCATGCACAGAGAAAAGATGACAAGCGGATGTTCTACATCGGGCATGTTATTTCAGGTTGGTTCACGTGTCATCGTCCCCTACCTCCATGCAGAGATTCGACCCTATATTCGTTAAGTGATCTAACTACACTATATTATTTATCGATCGGGCTTCGTGATTCTAAGAGCTAATGAGCGTTCAGTGGGTATTTCACGCAAAATCATATCATATGACGGGCCCAATCCTGTGGTATTTTCAGACGGTCCAGATGGAGAGTGACGCATTTATCACGCATGGTTACAAGAATAACTTAATTTAATTTAAATGGGAGATGTATAATTACACCAATGTCCATCCATCTAATGTCCGTCCACTACCTCTGTATATATAAATAATACACAAGATTCCACCAATTATCAAAATAATAATAATAATAATACATAAGGATTGTGGGTCCCAATACACGAGACCAAGCCCATGCCTGACGATCGACACGTGTTATTATAGATACTCAAACAGAGCGCGACTGTTGAATACTAAAGACGTTAAACGTTGTCTCGTGCATGCCAAAAAAACAAATCTGAACTAATTACAAAAGACTCTGATTGGGACATATCATCCAACCATATTCCGACACGTAGCCTATGAATTCTGTCCCCAACCTGCATGCTTTCGTTTCTCCTTTGACTCCTTTCATCGCCCTACGTTTTATTTTTTGTGTTTTAAAAGTAAATGATGAAAATATAAAGCGTTATAATATGTCAGTCACTATTGATTACTTGCGACTTTAATTGCCGGTGCTCGTGTCCCCTCTCGTATTGTATTACTGTCTGAGGCAAATGTTGGCTAATGGACAGCGCAAGTTAGGGTTTAGTTCGTATACAGTAGTGTACGTAATCACCAAAGGCCTCCAACCATTAGTATCTTACTAATTTAATTATTAATGAGTTTATAGGTATGCGTGTGCACATGAACGACGGAAGGGTTCTCTTTTATCCTTTTGAGAGTATTATTCCTCATCTATTTAGCCATTGTAGAATCCTTTTTTGATATATATATATATATATATATATATATATATATATTGAGCATTTGTGGGTGAAGAGTTGGAACCTTAAAAGAATGGTGGAGGATATATTGCAGAGATAACGAAGACCTTTATTATATAATCCAAGAATATAAAGTAAATATTGATTACGTGTCTATCCTATTCTTCTATATGCGTACGTAGTTCTATTGAATTTAAGGTCGGAACAATGGAATAAAAATAAATTCATTTCAGATTAAGCATACATGGTAGTCCAATATGTGTTTATGGGGCTACTAATAATGTCATTGCAACAGGAAAACGAGTGCTTTTTAAGATTAAAAATTAGAAATTTGGAAATTGCCATATCCTCAATGACGAAATGTTCAAAAGCTGTACATACGGACATCTTTTGTATTTGTAGCAACATAAGTTAAGATTCATTATGATAAACAATGTCAACCCTACAAATAGTACACTAGATTATGTTGTACAATATATATATATATATATATATATATATATATATATAAATATAGTTCCAATAGATATTATTGATGAGTTGAACAAAGATTGTATGTATCATGTAACCATGGTAAAGGTGACGAGTGAGTCAGCAAACAAAGTCAAAAAACAGGCTAGTGTGAGACATGAAGAGACACTACTCATCACGTACATATTACCATGAAGAAAGAATCAGTGAGAAAACCTACCATTGCAAGCAATTTCGATTAATTATTTTTTTTTAAAAAAAATTATAGGAAAAAAGAACATTTTCTTCACCCGACAAGAAGCATCCTCCAACAAAGATGAAATTCCTAGGATTTGAAAGCTGAACTCTTCATATTTTCGGTTAATATTCTTTTCTTTGTCGTTCATGAATGTTTGCCTCTTACCCTGTATAATTGTTTCCCGATACGTGAATAAACCGATAAATGATATATGAGCTTTTACCATTCAAGTATATTTTTTTAATAATAACCATGCATAATTTGCAAAATCTGTTGTGCTCCATGTAATATTAAACTCGACAGTTAATAAAAAAGTTAATTCTCGAGCGAGAGATGTATAAAAAATAATCCTTAAAGAAATTAATTGAACCATCCGCCTTTAGATATAATAATTTTTTTATATAATTATCTTATGTATTGGGTGAGTAAATGCACTTTTACAATATAAAACCTCCATGAGAGAAACTGCAGACAGACACACACACACACAAATATATATATATATAATTTTTTTTATTAATTATTCAATTGGAAGGATTTGCCACCAAACTATACCTCAAGGGAACGTCTTATATGGTTTACTTTTTGTAGAAAGCGGTGTCGGCAAGAGGAAAATATCTAGAAGCCATCGTTATCATGCCTATATTTAGTTGCTTACACATATATACACACATGAATAGATATATAAAGATACATTTTTGATAGAGCCGAACTTGCCGTGCCTAATAAATTAAAGATAACATGATCATGGTTTCTTAGGGCATATATAATCTTCTTTTAAGAACAAACCAGGGGTTAATCTAATGAGTTAGATAATACCCTTTTTTTTATAGATGGATACACATATGGGTCTGTTTATTTTCTTGAAAATTCAATGGAGGAGGCTGAAAGAGAAAAGTTTGAGCATTTTCTTGGTCTTGAGAGGGTAATCAAACTTTGCTTAGAAAAGTACTAGGAATCTAATCTGAGAGAGAGAGAGAGATTTGGAACTTGTTTTTCGTTGTTAAAACAAGTATCCTCTCTCTAATTAAAAACATTGTATAGTATACATGCTAGCTATATCTCGTTGTTAATTAAAACGTGAGTGCGATTGTATATAAACGTTATGCTTAGTTATTATTCAAAAGTCACTCCGCTTGATCGGGAAAATCGTGACAAGTGTTCCAACTCCATGACAAATACGAGATCTTCACATGTGTTTTTTTTTCCTCCAAGCTCTATATATCATTATATAGGAAGCTAAGATATATTGGCCAAGAATAGCTTGGCGCATGAAGATCTAAGACAAAGCTATTCCCAAAAGAAACATCTCTCCAAAAGAAAGAACCTTAAACACAAAGTGGCCCACCACCACCACCACCACAAATCTCCACCATCACCGCACAAAGAGAACCTACGACGTTGTACAAAAGGAGACACAACTAAGCCATGCCCTAATCACAAACCAGCGGGATGCATTTATATGTGTGTAGCTGCACATATACATATATAAGTAAAGAAAGGTGTATATATATGTACTGAATTTATTCATTTCTGGGTTTCGGAGAGGGAAATAAAAGAGGAAATAGGGAGAAAAAAAAAAGAATTTTTTTCTTGTGAAATAATGGGAAGAGGGAAAGTGGAGCTGAAGAGGATAGAGAACAAGATAAACCGGCAAGTCACTTTTGCAAAGAGAAGGAACGGTCTGTTGAAGAAGGCTTATGAGCTTTCTGTTCTTTGTGATGCTGAGATTGCTCTTATCATCTTTTCTAACCGGGGCAAGCTCTACGAATACTGCAGCAGCCCTGAGTAAGTCAATCTTCTCAGTACTCGCACGTTTACAATCTTATAGAGATTTAGGGTTTTTAATTTGCCCTTCAGATTTTAGGTGGGTGAGTTAGTAAACCCATGATGAAAGTCGGGGTTTTTCTTTGGTGGGTTTCTTTGCTTGTTTTTTTTTTGGTGCTAGGAATTTGATTTGATGATTAGGTTTTTCTAAAGCTTTGTCCGATGGCTGGGTTGTGTACATGGCCACTTGAAGGTATCTTCGTTCATGATTTGTGTAAGAAATTAACTACACCTATATATGGAGCTTTGATTTCGTCGACAAAATGCATGAGATTGTCTAAGTTATACGTATATATCAAGATTGAGTTTTTTGACTTCTTATCTCGTTTCCAAGGGGAAAAGGGATTGACCTTTAGGTATATACAAATCTGTAATAAATGCTTTGAAAAATTCGAGTTAACTTACTTCCCGTGCCTAAAGGATTCAACTTGGAAACTCAATTTCTCATTGTGTGTGAATAAAACAACATAACCTTTTTCATGTAGATGTGGTTCATATCGTAAATAAGATATAAATCTTCCACTAGTCAAATCCATAACAAGAGATTTCCAAAGTCGATATCGTATTAATTTGTAATAGGCGGCCGGATACAACTCCATATATATTCGGTCATCAATGCTTCATGCAACTTGTTTGGTTGAGATTCAACGACTGTCTGAAATGTCGCATGTGTACGTAGTGGTATGGCAAACACACTAGAGAGGTATCGGCAGTGCAGATATGAAACTATGGATCCAAATCAATCGGCAAAGGAATTGCAGGTACATTAATATCTTCTCTTTCACGATTTTATTCCAAGAACCGGGTTGCACAGATGCATGGGTTGTCTAGATTTAGTGTCCCGAGAAGTATTACGTTTATAAAGTTTTGATTGTGATTACTTTCTTGACAAGTAAACTGTGTGAATATCATCATTGTTCATGTTCGAAATAGATAGTTACATATATATATATATATATATATATATATATATATATATATATATACACATATATATATCATCACATAAAT
>NW_010961290.1:654736-663641 GCF_000463585.1 Tarenaya hassleriana
TATATATATATATATATATATGCACATATATATGACCTCAAATTAATTTAAGTCCTGTTTCGCTTTGAGCAGGAGAAGTACCAAGATTTCTTGAAGCTAAGATCAAGAGTTGAAGCTCTTCAACACTCACAAAGGTAACCAAAACAGAAACACCTCGAAAAATGAGAAATGTTTCTCATAATGGAATATATATATATATATATGGTTTTGTAGGCATTTGCTTGGTGAAGGGGTAGGAGAGCTAGGGTTGGACGATCTCGAGCAGCTTGAACTACAAGTAGACATGTCCCTTAAGCAGATAAGATCAACCAAGGTTAATTATAACACCGATTAATTATTTCTCACATCATCGCCCAAATATATCGATCCATGATTTCTATAGATATATGTAACGACAACCTCAAATCTTCGCTGTTTGTCTTTGCATGCAGACCAAGTTTATGCTTGAGCAAATATCTGAGCTTAAAAGAAAGGTATATATATATATATACACACACGCACGCATGCATATTGATTAGGCACAGTCCACATCTTATACGATTCGTACACTTTGATAATTTGCAGGAGGAAATGCTTATGGAAACCAACAAAGGTCTGAGGATAAAGGTAATTATGAATTCGGGATACGATTTCTTGAAATGCAAGAAACAGTTCTAAATCTCAATAAATCGCAAAGCCCTCAAAGTTTTCCCTGTGAATAATCACTCTTGAAGTTGGAGGAGAGTGAAGCGGCCATAAACCAGTGGCAATGGGGAGCTTTAGAGCCGGGGACATCCTGTCCTGCGGACCCTCCAAATGAAAGAGAAGGTTCCTTCATACCCTCCTTACAATCCAATGGACCATTGCAAATTAGGTATTAATTAGATACACATCTCTTAATTTCGATTTCTGTTTAAAAGCACGTCCAAGTAATCCTTGTTTTTTTTTTCTCCATCTGGTTTACCAGTAATTACAAGCCTGAAGTGACTAATGCAGCCACAACCTCTGCAACAACTTCACAGAATGTTAGAGTCTTCCACGGCTGGATGATCTGATAAATACACACACACACACACACACATATACATATATATGTATATGTATGTATGTGTTTCTCATGTTTCTTTCAACACCAGATTACAGAAGATACATTGCTACTGTCATTGATTTTGTCATAGAAACATAGCTACAACCTAAGCTACAGCAAGGCTGTAATAACACGAAACAAAAAGACAGACCAATAATTTATGGATTAATACATTTCTAGATATATTGTTTTGAGGGTTACATGTAATTAAAAAAGAATTCATAATTTTCTTGTTTATATTCACTATATATATTAATTAGTCGATTGATAGAGGTGGAGAGGAAATTAGTTGGATTTTGTGGGTCAACCAAGTAGTGCTCTGCATTGTGACAGATTTGATCTGATGACACAAGATAAGGTACCACCATCCAAATCATATAAACAAGCCACTGATTAATAATAATAATAATAATAAACAATATAATAAAATGATTTGCCAGGTTTGCTCGATGAACAGGTCTAAGGTCTTCATGGCATGCACGTTCAATGAGGCTCTCTCACAAACAACGTATTAAAACACATATCAAGACAGAACCAATCTGGAAAAGAAGAAACAGGCAGAGAGATCGGTCGAGATGGGGAAACCGGCAGGGTACTGGGTGAACAAGATTCGGACATCGTTCAAAGGAAGATCATCAAACAAATCAGACGAAGGAAGTGGTTCTGGTTCTGGTTCTGGTAAGAGAGATTTCAAACCCACAAATCCGGGGAATTCGAAAGAAGAGAAACAGAGAACAGAAGAATCCAAGAATGGGGCCGAGAGCGGGAGGAAAGTGATGATCGTGGCCGATGCCACTTCCCAGTCCAAGAACGCTCTTCAGTGGGCATTGGTACATTGTGTTCAAGATGAAGATAGTATCATCCTGCTACATGTCATAAAGAAACCAAGAGCACAAGGTGTTCCACATACATACATCACACACGATTACATATATATATCAGTGAAAATCTTGATTTCTGTTTCTTGATTTCGAGATAAATATGTGAATTTTTTGGTGTAGCACCTGGGGAGGAGACACAGAAGGAGAGAGCCTCGAGGGCATACGAACAACTTCAGCCATTGAAGAACTTGTGCCAGCTCAAGAAACCTAATGTAAGTGAATCAAGAAACACTCTTCGTCATTGCAGACATCATTACTCGAACAGTTTTTTGACGGGTTTTGTTTTTTCAGGTAAAAACCGAGATAGCAGTGGTGGAGGTGGAGGAGGAGAAGGGCCGTACGATAGTGGAGGAGTCGAAGAAGCAAGGGGCTGGAGCGCTGGTAATCGGGCAGAGGAAGAGGCAGTCGAAGTGGCGAGTGATATGGAGATGGAGGAGAGAGAGCGGCAATGGCAGCCTCGTGGAATATTGCATCCACAACGCAGACTGTATGGCCATAGCCGTGAGAAAGAAGAGCAACAACGGCGGTTACTTGATCACCACGAAACGCCATAAGGATTTCTGGCTTTTGGCCTGATTGATGATGATCCCATCAAAACTCTATTCGCATAAACACCCTTTTGTTATTTGTTACTTGTCCATTAATTAAGAAGGCTCATCACGAATATGATATTAATATAATATCTTTGTGCTTATGATTCCAGTTTAAATACTGAATTGATGTAAAGACCCCATGTTGGAAGCTTAATTTTGGTGTTTGAATCGGTTAACTAGATAGAACATCATCTAAGTTACGCATGACACAAAGAGAAACATAAGAAAATAAGACAGAATTCAACCGAAGACAGAAGATGGTGATAAGACTTGACACAGAGAATATCTTAAAACAAAACCCGTAACTTAACCAGACACTAATCGAACATACCATGGTAGCGTATTGATCATCGATCTGCAACATGTGATGCAGATTCACTACAGACCCCTCACATGGCTACTCATCAGTAGCGCAAACTACGGAAATAGCTACTTGGTTCATCTTCGAAATCGTCCCTAAAGATCCGATAATCCCTTCCAGGAGCCTTCATCGTCTTCCTTTGAGAATCCTTGCTGCCTGCAAATATAAAGGCGGCTAAAACTCCGACAGCGACAACCGCACCTGCAACTTGCCATATGTCGTCGCGTTGTAACTCCAAGTCGCTGGCTTCGGTGGACTCGTATTTTTTCTCTTCCTTTCCAGAGTTGTTCCCCATTAGAACCTGCACAAAAGCTTCAAGGAAGTAGCATGGGAAGCCAGATTAGGTTTAGGTATATATATATACAAGTATTTAGGCCGCCGATCGTTAATGAGAAATCGTGTAAAGGCTCATTGAAATTTTCTAGGAAGCAGGGAATTTGAATGGATGGAGAGTTAAGAGTCGGTTCAGTTCTCTAAGAGCATAGTCTGGAACTAAACTCATGAGTGTATCTTGTGAAGAATCAAGACAACTTATCCGTTTCTTGGAAACGGAAAAAGCGCGAGTGTTAAAAGACAAAAAAAAAAAAACACAAGTCCCACATTAAATGGTCAGATATCCGACGGCTGAGAATGGGCTTTGATGAAATTCGAACCGTCTTATTTCTATGTATGTATGTATGTAATCCACAGTATCTCTCTCTAAATGCAGAGATTCGTTTCCTAAGCAATGTATTGGAGGCTCAGTTAAATATGGGCCTAATATTTGGGCTTGTAATTATTTGGGCTTTAGGGTTTAGGTGGTAAAGTTCGATTTGATCTGGTTTTTCAAGACGAAAGTGATCCGACGGCTGAGAATGCGTTTCGATGAATTTCGTAGGGGCAGCGGAACATTCGTCACGCGCACCTCCCTTTTGATTAACAGCTAAATCAGACCGGGACTTAGCATTGGGAAAATTGTACGGAACGCTTGTCTTCTCCCATGCGAGTGGGCGCGTGAGAATCTTTTTCACGGGATCTCAAGAATCTACCAAAAGATCTCGTCGCGATCAGACCGTTGCGATTTTTAAGTTTTTTCTTCGTTTTAATAAATATCATACTTCAAAATTCGTTATATACAGATTGATCTTGCTGTACACACAGATGGATAAGATCACAAGCCAACTTCACTTCTTTAAAAACAGAAAAAAAAAAGAATTAAATCTCCCTTATATTCTTTTTTTAATGAAATAATTTCATAATATATAGTGGTAGACATGTGTCATGGGCCATGGTCAAACATGTGGCACACCAACCAATTTGGATAATGCGCCAATCAAAGAAAGAACCCGCCATTGCAATTTCTTATGCTGACTTTTTCCCCAAATGTACTCCACTATTTGTATTATACAAGCGATCTGTCACAATTACATAACATACCAGAATTGTTACAAATATGGCTTGGCACGTTTTTTTCGCGAATTTTCAAAACTGAATAAAAAAAAAAAATAGTATAATGAATCTGATTAAACACCCAATTCGAATAAATATAAGACAAAACCCAAGTCAGGATAAAGTTTGTCAGTGAGATGAGATTGGTGTGAATCACGGTTTATATACAGAAATGATCCAACGTTTCATTACATGAAGGCTTAGGGGAACGGAGAGCAAGAAAAAGACATCGACTTTTAACGACAGAACAAAAAACTAAGCAAGACCCAAGAAAATCCGAACAAAAACATTGAAACCCAATTCCAGAAACAGATCATCAGACAGATATGGACCAATTTAATCGACGAAAGGAAGGTGGAAAAAGAGACGAAGAAGAGCAGGGGCAGAGAGAAAGAGAGAGTAACAAACCCATCCCCCCCCCTTTGTGTCCCCTATCAATCTCTATGTACAATGTCTTTGAGAAAACCTGTGGGATCTCATCTTTTTCAGGAGTATGATCTGATCAATCCGAAGTTGACGAAAGATCTCGACTTGAACAGACTTCCGAAGAGAAACCTCGTCGGAGATTCTTGAGACGCCAGTTTCAGATTCTCCTCTGCATCGCCCTTCACCTTGAGTATCGTCTGACCGATCACTTGCCTGATCGAATCTATGGTCTTGGGATCAACTGTGTAACCCGAGGCATCGCTCACGTAGAACGTGTTTAGAGCTTTCCCTCCTCTGGTTTTCACCTCGGCTCTCGTGACTGTAAGGCTGTTTTCTCGGAATATTCGGGTTACGCTCGACAGCAACCCGACTCTATCGGTAGTGCACAGCTCCAGCTTCAGACCCTGAAACACGGGCATCGCTTTCTTTATCACTGAACCATACACTTATTGAATGAATATACATGTATATACACACGCATGACTGCGAATAGATGGCGAATTTTGGGAAACTAGATCAAGCTTTACCTCGGAGACTCTTCTTTGGATTGCTGCTCTGAGGCATTTTATCACGCGTTCCCTCTCGGCCTCAGATTTTACTGGAGATCCGTCGGTATGTCTTACGTAGTATTCCTATGAAGGATATAAACAAAAAAGGGGTCAAGCCTATATAAGCATCGTCTAAGAGATCAAACATTCGGATTTTTACGAAAATTTTGAAAAGGCTGAGTACCTGATGAGCTTCGGGACCTTCGGCGTCGATGTTTGCATGGAAAACCACGTACTTCATATCCGTCAAAGTAAAAACGGTATCGAAGAGAAGCTTCGGCCTATCTTTACTTCTGATAGTGACGATGGAGTAATCTCTATCATGCCAGTTGACTACATCAACATCTGGCCTGAGTCTCCCAACCTTATCTACACCACCATCTTCATCATTGTCCTGTTCGTAATCTCTATCGGCAAACATCATCTGATGAAGCCTGCGATCCGTGTGTGTGACCTCTAGAGAAGAAACCATTGTTTTCGCCTCGTGGGTTCTACTGTTGCCTCCCATAAGCACATTACCGAGATGCCTCTTGATTTTGGACAACCTTTCCTGGTCGGTAATTGCAAAACCCGTTTCTTCGTCTGTGATCTGTACAATGGCCGCTGCTCTCGTGTTGTGTGTCCATATCTCAGCGTTCACCACATTGCACCGGAGGTCCCTTAGGACAGCGCTGAGTTCAGACAGCAAACCGGGTCTGTCAGACCCTGTTAACTCAATCACCGTGAAATCCGTCGATTGCTTGACCCCGACCGATCTCATGGATGACATGAAGCAAGATTCAGGCCCCAAAGACTGCAGAAACAAATACGAACGGTCAGACCAATCAAACAAACTACACAAGAAGACACCGAAAACAAGATGGTAAGATGTTTCTCGCTTACTTTGCGAATATAATCAAGAACCAGTTCATCGGTGACTTTGTTCCCGTCTTGATTAGTAACATTGAAAACTGTCCAGAATCAATAAAATCAACAAACAACCAAACATCAGTTTCATTCTTGATGAGTTCAACCAATATACATAAACTCCATATGAAGACGAAGATTTCCGTACCATCCATGAACCAGCCACCATCTGAAGATATGTAAGCTTTTCTGATACTGAGATTGAGATCGGTTAGGACTTGAACAACTTCAAGAAGTATTCCGGGCCGATTCACGCTATCGACCTGAATCAAAACCACTAAGGTTATAAGCTTATGCTCATCCATGGGGACAAATCAAAATCAGCAGAGACGCATCGGTACCTTAACAACAGTGGCCTTCTTGCAGACGTCGTTATCGATCACAACCCTAGGGATGGTTAATCAAGAGAGTAATTAGATTCTCGAGAAAAAAGGGGCTCTTTTTCGATCTTGATCAGCCTAACTCGGAAGAGGAAGAACAGCAGCGAAAGCGAATCAGAGATCTGAAGCGATTCAATACCTGGGCGGATTCATTCTTCTGACGAATTTGGCATACTCATCGTCCATGTTGTGCGAAAAGCTCGAGCAAACATCTGGTCACGACCCATGAAAACCAGAGATTACAAACCGATAAACGAAAGTAGAAACCCTAATCCAACACTCGAACGAAAACAAACAACTTGTACATGAAATTAAATTGGACAGATTTAACCAGAGACCACGAAAAACAGTCGTTGCTTCGGAAATACAGAGAAACAGAGGCTTAGGGGAACGGAGAGCAAGAAAAAGACATCGACTTTTAACGACAGAACAAAAAACTAAGCAAGACCCAAGAAAATCCGAACAAAAACATTGAAACCCAATTCCAGAAACAGATCATCAGACAGATATGGACCAATTTAATCGACGAAAGGAAGGTGGAAAAAGAGACGAAGAAGAGCAGGGGCAGAGAGAAAGAGAGAGTAACAAACCCATATCCGGTCTCGTTGTACAGATTTCTTCTGTCAGTGAAGAGATCGGGGGTTTCTCTCGCTCCTCCTATTCGATTTCTGGAAGAGATGCAACTGATAGGAAGGAAATTCGAGAAAGGTTACATTTATATAAGGGGGAATTCCTACGCAGAAAAGGAAAAAGTATCAACGGTTTTCCAATTAATTTAGATGGAAAAAAAGGAAATTTAAAGTAAACTGTGAGAGATTAAGATAAACTTCGCACTGTGCGGTGTCTGACACAGATCCAGCCGACAAAATTCTCCAGAAAACACGCACGAAGAAAGCGAGACAGCGGGAAAAGAGAAAAAAGACAGCCCAGAAAATGGTGATAGTGATGGCCAGGCCCTTCGGCGCGCGTTAGCACTTAGCAGCCACCGAAGCGTTTTCTGTGGTAAAATATAAATTGTATTGACCAACAACACTAATTAAATTTACTCCCGTTTTAAATAACTTTGACCGTTTTAATCGGGCCCTATGAAAGTATATAAATCATTAAAAATATTAAAAAATCTGTAAAAACAATTTTAAACGGAAGGGATAATAAATATTGTATATTCAAGTCAATATCGATATTAGTATCTTATTTTTTAAAAAATGTTGCTTTAATTTAACTACCAAAATTTAATTGAATTTGTTTTAAGATTTCGATGGAAATAACGCAGCATAACAATCAAAATCAGATTCCAGTATATGTATAACGATGACTAAACTCCAACGTAAAGTCAACTCGTCGTTTAAACTACAACCATATTCATCACATTTAGAAAGAAAAAAAAAGTACGAACGTAAAACATTTTGGATTTCAACGAATTTATTTGTGGAGTTAAATAGCTATCTAATATCGTATTAAAGGTTTAAACGATTGTTAATTGCCTCCCAAAATTCCATGTATTGTGGGGTTACGTAATTACATGAGTCATGTTAGAATTGGACCATCGAGGAATTTGGTTGTCACCCAACAAATCCCCAAAAGGGTCAATCACTTTGAAAGTTTGAAACTTATCCGAACCATAAAAATGGAAAGAACGTCACACGTGTTCAATCACATATCGCACACGTGTGCCTCTAATCAATTTGAACCACCAAATTTCAGTGGGAACCAAATACACGTATAAACGAAAGAATGAAATAAACTGCCAAATATTAGTTAATTACCAAATGTGACATGCGTTTAAAAACGAAAAACAAATAGACGCATGATATATTAATTAAATGCCCCATTTCATAAAAGTTTTAATGGATTTTAACCATAATAGCAATGTCTTCGAGTTTTAAGATGGCTCAAAATAGAAGGCAAACATTCTACAATCAAACTAAAGTTTAAACATGAGCAAAGACTTCTAATATGTATTTTATAATCACATTTTTTTTATTCACATATTACCGTTTATAAATTTAAATTCCATTTTCTCAAAAAGGGTTTTAGCATAATTTTTTTTAAATTGATGTAAAAAAACAATTATTTAAGTGATGACCACTTAAGCTAATTAAGCGGCCGACATAACTTGAGTAACGTGCTTGCAATTTGAAAAAAAAAACAAATAAGACATTATATAAAGAAACAATAAACGTAAGAAGGAGAGCATGATGTATGTGTGATAATATATTTTAGTGGTCGTTTATTATATATATATATATATATATATATATATATATATATAATTAACATGCTGATTTGGAGGTCAAATGTTTTGAGGGAGGGAGA
>NW_010961290.1:663842-667152 GCF_000463585.1 Tarenaya hassleriana
GGAAAGAGAGAAGCGTGTCTCGAGGGGCCATGCCGCCTCATGCTTTTCTCTTTTTTGATTTAAATATAATTTTTAATAGTTATTTTCTTATTAATTATTTGTTAGATGAACATCAATTGTAGACAAGGGATTATTTATTTCCCTTCGTGTACAGTTATGGTCCAAAAAAAATGATTTCATATTTGTGAATGGATGATAATATCGAGTATAACGACATGATCCTTGAGGTATGGTTAGCTTCCATTTTAATGGTCAAAAAGCAGCCAAGTATAGGATTTTCTTTTGTTAAATGCTCCGATTAAATAATTAACATAAAGGAAGATATATGAATAATTAATCATGATTTTAATGTGAAAAGTTTTGTGTCTCACTCCATTCATTGCCCGGGGCCTATAGATATTTCCCCAACCGGTCCAATAATAACGGGGTTAGTGATTACATAAAAAAACAATATCTTCGAAGTTTCACATTGATTGTACCGCCGGACCAAACAAACAAACTAATTAAATCAAGATTAATATGGTCCACAAGTCCGGCTAATTAACGACCCGAGATTTGGTTTTGTTATAATTACAAAATTTTGTGCGCGCTAATTTATCCGTAGTTTCATGAACTCGGCTTTTGATTTGGTTTATTATCCCAGATTTTCCAATACTAGATTTTTTTTTTGTGGGTGTCCCAATCATCACTCGTGAGTGTTATATAATCATGTTTATTAATTTCCGAATTATCTATGATACATCATACATGTTCACATAAATAAAAAAAACATATAGAAATTAAATCCACTGTAAGAATTAAGAAACACACCAAATCTTCTATATACGTTGTTGTCCAATTCTAAGTTGTGTGCATGTACAAGGTCACAGATGAAGGGAAGGGATTAATTACACGTGAAACATATTTTGTGACGACATAAATGTTTCGGTTGAAATAAGATGGTGATTTTTAATTAATCATCACATGAAATAAAATAAAAAATGAATACGGTTGAAGAGATCTTTTTCCAAACGCAAATGGTGGCAACATACTATAAAAAGCGGTCCATTTATATTATACGTTTTAACGCGAATATTCAAAGATACATAAAAAAAATTTTACTAAATTAAACCTGAATCGCATGACAACTGCTTCGATTGCCACGTCGGATGACATGCTATCTATAATCTTTTTGCATATCGTGGGTCCAAGATGAACCCCCACTGCGCACATTTGCATTATTTTATCTTATACCATTATTTAATAAGGAAGAGATACGCTCAGAGGACAAACTGATAATTAAAAAACACGGGAAACATAAGCCCCTAAGGTATACGAAAGGTCGTTCGGACCAATCAGCAACCCTGTCGCCACGTCAGAAAGATGCAAGAGGGCATCGACCAACCACCAACTTAGGTTAAAGATTCACGACGGCCAAAAATATGTGTGCACGATCTATAGATGAGTTTAGAGAGGTGTGCGGTTGAGGTTATTGAATTGGCTCAAAGGAGAAAGTGGGCCAACTCGAATAATTGGCCCCACGATGAAGAGCCCAAAACGAACCAGTCTCTTCTGCATTTCCACAGCAATTTCCAACACACAGATGACGTCGTCGCCGTTTCTCGTCCGAAATCAGGCACGTCTTGTCCGTTTCTCGGAGATGGGGTCTGTACTGTAACGTGACCAAACCCCTGATCTGATCGAGTTTCCATCTCCCAGAATCTTTCTTCGCAACTCATATACCGAGTCGTTCTGGCACTTCGAAAGCAAGTACCATCACAAGGTACCGAGTCGCACCACTCTCCAAGCCATGTCCGACTCGTATAGCAGAGGAGAGTTCGCACCTGTGGACCCTTCTGGGAAACCATGTCTTTGAGCTATGGAGAGAGAGAGAGAGAGAGAGTTTAAAACATCATAGGACTGTTCTCCATGAAGTACGAGGAAATGATGGAGGAGCCTCTGGTTCAGATTAGCACAAAAAGTCCTGACTAAGGCTTGGAAGAACATTCTTAACGTACAAATAGATGATTTGCTTCTGAAAGATCACAGGGAAGGAAGTTGCCGGATTATACTAAAACGTTCCCTTGATAGCTGATAACTAACATCTATCCAGAAAACATAACGGGTTTAACGAGATTCTACAAAATGTTCTTGAAAGGTAGCGAACCTCAAGTGCATCATTCAGCATCAGGGTCTCCCAGTAGAAATGACGATGGTGCGTCTGCTCCAAGCAGCGGAATATACTCTGATCCTCTTAGATGAACGCTAAAGCATGCTGGCAAACACAAGCACGCAACAAATTATAGCCAACAGTGTTAACTCGAAACATGCGTCAGGTTAAACGTTGAAGTGAGTGTCCGAACAGGAAAACGATGATGCTAATTTGTCATACCGTTTTCTATTTTGACGACACTTTGAAGCATTACTTCCATCTTGCTCTTCATGTCGTAATTATCATCCATGTGGGGCACAACTAGCATCAGTTCTCTGTAAATCTGTCGGACAAACTGGCAAATCCTCTCCGCGAATTCAACTTCACCGTCTGATATCCGACCGATAGCCAAACGCATCAGTTCTCCAGTCAAGTCCGCAAGCTATGCATCAAAATCATAATCACCCATTTAGAAATCTCGAATGGACAATAACCATATAAATTTGAATTCCAGAAAGTCGGTAATTACCCCGAGAAGATAGTCAAGGACATTGATTTGCAGTGGCTCCAAGGACGTTTCGTTAAGTGCTAACAAAGTAGAATTGATCTCATCGAGAAACAAAAGTTGCCCAGTTAAGCAGAATTTGTAGAAGGATGCAGCTTCAACATACTCCTGCACCTGGAATAGCCCGAACATAATCTTTCAGTACGGTTGGCTTAAGAAACTAAGGCCTCAAAATAATGTCATCTCACCCCGGGAGAATAAGCTCGTCTAAGCTTCCAAAAGTCGGTCCCTTGAAGCTCTTTTATTAGACGGTAAATGTGCTGCTTTCTCACTGCTTCTAAATCCTTTCCCGCCTTCTCAAGGACCTCCTCTTTGTTGTTTTTACCCAGTCTGCCACGGCAAAAACAATGGTATGTGTAGTTAATGTACACATACAATTGGAAACAAGGGTATAATTGGCCGGTGAGCTGATTTACAAGAAAACATGTAAACTGTAGACATGACAAGAATATCAAATTTCAAAACCTTTTGCTAGGTTAAGAGAAGCTTCAGAGATAAACCATGAGTCAAAAATGGAGAAAAAGAATCACAGAAACGGAGAAGGTGAAGTTACCTGTGGACCTGAAATATAACCTTTTTGCTGTTCATGGTGATATCACGACTAACTTTCACCA
>NW_010961290.1:667214-679374 GCF_000463585.1 Tarenaya hassleriana
TTTCCCGCTTCTCGTTCTACAAGGGTATATCAAAACAAGAACGGACAAGATCAAAGTCACAGTTTTTCCAATCCGAAAGAATAAACATGGAAATCTGTAGCCAATTCAGAATGTTGGACAGCAAATTTCAGATGGCTGAATGGCAATATGCAGACCAGCTCTCGATCAGAACAGAAGAAGAATCAAATTTTTTGGACGAAAGAGAGGAACTTTCGTAATCTATGCTAAAGACGATGAAGTCACTAAAAAGGTTCAAACTTTACACAACAAAGTTGCGGAATTCTTCAAGAAAACCGAAATTATCGAGCCCTAGAAACAAAAGAAGGATAGGATTAAGAGAATTAATTACGAGGTTGTTGAGGTACTCGGCGTAGTTGGAGAAAGAATCTTTGATGGAAGACTGAGAGCTCATTGTCCTAACTCTCTTGCCCAATCGCTCAAACCCTGCTTCTGCAACTGCACAGAGATGTCGATTTCTCTTTTGTTCAGGAAATAAACAAAAAACCCTCGTCTTCTGTTCAAGAAATAAAAAATCCTTGTCGAGAATTCAAATAACAAAGCATCTAATGCAGAGAGAGAGAGAGAGAGAATACCGTGAGGTTGAGGTTTGAGTTTTGGGGCCATGAGCACAGAGGCAACTCTTCGGAACGGAGACCAAGTTGACCAACAACGCAACATCAGTCTGCCGCTTCGATCCCCTCCCTTCGAAAGGTGTATTCCAGTTCGCATATATGTGGCAAAGGTCTCCAGTTCGAATCTCGGCAGCATCATTTATCTTTTTTTATTTTTTAAATATTACTATAATCGTATTTAAAAATTTGTATTTGTAAAAACGAAAATAAAAATTGTCAACGAAAGGTAAAAAAATCGTCTTTTGCACATAATATTCTAATTTGGGTAAGAATGAAGTGTATCGGCACGAATGGGCCTCAGCGTAAGATAAATGGTCAATTAATGGGTTTAAAATTTAGGCCCAATAATTCTATGTGAAATGTTTCTTTAGGTCCAAATTCTAGTTTTTCAGGCCCGTCGTCAAAGCCTCGCTTTATCTTCTTCTTGGCTCAATTGTTGTTCCTCATTTGGTTTCGGTTCATTTTTATAAAAAGAAAAATGATTATTTGTTTTCAAATTCCTCTTTTTTTTTTTTTTTTTTTTTTGCAGATGTAAGCTGAGATTTCTTTTGAATTTTCCATACGCAGTTTAAGAAATAATCTTGTAATACACAAGTGCGGTTACACAATGTTGAAATCTCCCAATTGTTAGTGATATACATAAATCACGGGAGAATCTTTTCAAATTGATTGTTATTATTTGACTTTCCTATTATTCATCCTCTCTAAGCTGTATATAACTCCATGTAATGTCCTCTTCGTTAATATAATTCAAATTCACAAGATCTGAAAACCTTATATGGTATCACAATAAGATCGATCATTACTGTTTTTCTCTCTCAATTCATCATAACATTATATTCACAGCTTCAAACTTGTTCAATAGTGGAATAAATGAGCATAACTGGCCGAAATCCTCGTATTGACCATATATATATTGGGTATGGAGTAATCAATTTGTTTGTGGTAAACGGAAGTCCAATTAAATTTCATTTATTAACATAGTGGAATTTATAAATGCTAATGCGTAGAAAACTTCATATTTTCAAATTCGATATTGCCGTTTCTGCTAATAAAAAAACGGTCAGATTTTGTAAATTCATTTGGTACAACATATAGTATTTAAATAACATCTGCCATACTTATAAATACACACCTAAAAACGAGCATAAACTTCACAGCTTGAAAACTTTATTATATACGTAGAATTTTTTTGTTTTAAAAAAGTTGCAGAAATGGCCAAAAGTTCCTGCAAACTCGTGTTCATCATGATCGCCCTTTTGGTCATCACCTCTTGTAAGTGTCTCATCCAAAAAATTTAATATTCGAAATTAGAATATAATATGGACACATGGTTCAAAACACACACATATATATATATATAATATTATAAATTAACGTCCTCATCATGTTTGGTACGTTGAAGGCATTGAGATGTCGAGGGGCAGAGAGTTGAAGGAGCAAGATTTCTCGAGTGACAAACATCAATGCATTCCGTGTCTAATCCCTTCTTGTGGTTGTCGCTTCGTTGGCGGCGGCATTGGCAGTCCCACGAAAGCACCCGATGTCTCGACTTCCAAAGATTCCTTGTCTTAACGTTTCTTGCTTAAAATAAATCTATATATATATATATATATATATAATGGTTTAGCTATTATCTTTATCATATAATGTTACATCTAACTCTTTTTTGCACGTTTTAATATTATCTGTTTCAATATGATCTATTTCCTCTAAACGATTTAATATTTCAATGGGCGAAATAAAAACCTAATCTTAGGAAGCGGCCCGTTATTCCTTTTAAATAAAAACCTAATATTTCCTTTTTCCTCTCACGGAAAAACTCTCTCCGATTCAATCTTCCTGCAACCCTCTATATGCTGATATATTTATGTGCAACCTCTATCAATAAGGGTGGAGGGATCGTAGACCCAAACGTACCATTGATCCGCAATAATCCCCCTATTAAAATCGATCATGGATTCGGAAATATTTACAAGAGTGGCAAATTGCAGAGGTTGAAGAACAATTAAAGATGGTAGGAGGTTGACTTCTTCCGTAGTAGGAGAGGAATTGTTAGGTTTCTCTCTTTTTTTTTTTAATATGGTTATTCTTTAAACCAAAATTGAAGATAAAAAGAAAAGCTTTTTATTTAAATATTAAAGAAAAAAAGTGGTAGAGACTAGAGAGGGTCCTAGATGATCATATTCTTCATTTTTCAGATGGGGATTTAAAAAATATCAAATGCAAGTCAATAAATTTTTCAAAAAACTTATTTGATAAATCAATTAAATATTAAAATCACATGGTTACACAAAAATCAGGTCTGCTATTGTTGAAAGTATCCATTTAACATAAAAGAAAAAACTCAGATCCCATAATTAATATGACTTTGGTCTTGCATGAAGGTCTCAAGTTCGATTTTTGGCAGCTTCATTGTTCCTTTTACATTAATCTCCTAATCTATATGTATGGGTAAATACTATTTTTTTTTTTATATATAGCAAATCTCTCTTTCTTCAAATTTTTGCAAACTCTGATAATCTCCTAGATATTATACTCTACGCCACTAGTTATATATAAGTAGTCGTTAATGCTAATTTTTCTAATTATTATAATCGTATTTAAAAGAATTCTTTGTAAATACGGAAATAAAAAATTGACAATGAAAGGTTAAAAATGGTCTTTTACCCATAATTTTGTGATTTTGACAAAAAAATAATTTGGCAGGAATTAATAAAGTATATCGATCTACACGAATGGACCCCAGAGTAAGACACAAATGACAAAAAATGGTCTTTTTTTTTATAAAACAAATGTTTTTTTTTTAAATTCCATATGTGTTGCAGAGGTAAGTTGAGTAATTCTCATATGCAATCAGTTTAATAAATAAAATTTCCAATCCTAAATAGCAAATAGACGAGTGCGGTTACAATGTTGAAATTTCCCAATTAAGAGAGAATTCAATTTCAAAGATCCCTACTGTTTTTTAAATCAATCAATCTTAGAATAACATTATATTCACAACTTCAAATTTGATCAACAGTGTTATAAATGAGCATAATTGGTCAAAATCCTTATATTGGCCTCATTAGATATGGAAATAATAAATTTATTAATAGTAAACGGAAGTCCAATTAAATTTCATTTATTAACATGAATAAATTTATAAACGCTAATTTGTGGAAAACTATATATCCCAACTTGATATGTCCGTTTTTTGCTTTAAAAAACAGTTAGAAATTGTAAATTCATTGGATACAACATATATATGCCATATACCATTCTATAAATACACACCTAAAAGGAACATAAACTTCACGGCTTAAAAAACTCTCTCATATACGTTAATTTTTTGTTTTTAGTAATTGCAGAAATGGCGAAAAGTTCCTACAAACTCGCGTTCGTAATCGCCCTTTTGGTCATCATCTCTTGTAAGTGTCTCATCTAAAATGAATTAAATGTTTGAAACTATAATGTAATAATATATGGACACATGCATGACTCAGAACCATACATACATATATATTATATAATATAATAATGTTACGAAATAAAGTCATGTTTGGTACGATGAAGGTGCGGAGGTGTCGAGGGGAAGAGAGATAGAGGAGCAAGATTATAGAGGTGAGCAATATCAATGCATTCCATGCTTCACCCCTTCTTGCGGCTGTGGCTACCAGCTTGGCCCCCGCGGTCCCACGGAAGCCCCACATGTCTTCGCCTCAGAAGATTCATCGTTGTCTTAATTCCCCTTGCCCAAAATATATATATATATTTTTTTTTGCTACAGAAATAAAATTATATAGTTATAAAATGTTTTCATATTATCGATTTCTTCTGCACGACCTCATATTTCAATATTTCCTTTTTCCTCCTGCGGAAACTGTCTCCAATGCAATCTTCTCTATATGCTTGTATAATTATGTGCAACCCTCTATAAATAAGGGTGGAGGGAAGGGATCGTAGACCCAATTAGATCAAATAAAAGAATTAACTATCAATACAAACGTATCACTGATCCGCAATAATCCCCCTATTAAAGTCGATCATGGATTTGGAAATATTTACATATTCAACTATAGGAAAGAGTAGGCAAATTGCAGAGGTTGAAAAAAAAATTAAAGATGGTAGGAGGTTGACGTCTTCCGTAGGAGAGGAATTATTAGGTTTCTCTCTCTCTCTTTTTAATATGGTTATTCTTTAAACCAAAATTGAAGATGCGCATGATTAAAAAGAAAAGCTTTTTATTTAAATATTAAAGAAAAAAAGTGGTAGAGGCTAGAGAGGGTCCTAGATGTTCATATTCTTCATTTTTCAGATGGGGATTTAAAAAATATCAAATTCAAGTCAATAAAAATTTCAAAACACTTATTTGATAAATCAATTAAATATTAAAATCACATGGTTACACAAAAATCAGGTCTGCTATTGTTGAAAGCATCCATTTGACATAAATAAAGCTAAGATGTCATAATATGAGTTTCCTAAATCTCACATCATTTTCAGAATTTTTACTAGTCCCTAAGAATTATTTCAAATACTACGTGTTAGATTCAAATTTTTATATTAGAAAATTCAGAAATTCGTTAGTGTTGATGTATGTGTGCCTGCTACACGTGGAACGGTAAGTAATGTATTGTCCAGTAAGTTATGGATCAGCGAAGAGATTTTTTTTATTGTTATAAAAATTCTATATAAAGGGATCCTTCCTGTTGGTTTCACAAACCAAAACCTCCAAACCCTTAGACAAAAATATGCATTCGTCAACGAGACAAAACTTCCTTCCACTCTTCATCATTTGCATCCTCTCTTTCGTTTCCCGTTCATATCCCCGGGTATATCCTGACGCATCCCGACAAAACCAGCTGAAACCCGATAATTATGGTTCTGCTTCTGATGTCGAGTTCTTCTTTTTCGACCAGAATCTCGACCACTTCACATACACACCAGAAAGCTATACCACATTCCGACAAAGATATGCCATTGACTTCAGCTATTGGGGTGGTGCTAAAACTAACTCCCCCATTCTCGCTTATCTTGGAGCTGAATCTCCTATGGATTCAGATTTGAGCGTTGTAGGTTTTCTTCGTGACAATGGCCTTCATTTCAAAGCTCTCCTGGTTTATATAGAGGTACCGAATATATTTTTATTTACAAAACCTAATCTATAATGTGTCATATTAACATTTTTGTATATATATATATACACACATAACGCAGCATAGATATTATGGAGAATCAATGCCGTTTGGATCCGCAAAAGAAGCTTTGAAGAACGCAACTACTATGGGATATTTCAACACAGCACAAGCTCTCGCCGATTATGCCGAAATTCTCATGCACATTAAGGATAAGTATGCAACCAAACATTCCCCTATCATCGTCATCGGTGGATCCTACGGTGGAAGTAAGTGATGTATATATGCGCGCACACAATATTATATATGCACATCATGTTGTTCCCTTCATCCTCACTTTAAAACATCTAACATGATTTAATGAGCTTTGTGTTTGGTAATGAAAACGAGAAATGAGTGTGCTCTACTTCTTGAAAGCAAAACAAAGACGTGATCATAACATAATAAAACACGTGCATATACGAAACATTGCATATAAAATACACAAAAGAAACGGACATAAACGGTCGGCATAACATGTTAGGGAAACAAACTCCTATAAGAACTGTCCATAATTTGAGATTCTTGAATCATTTATCGTATCCAACAGATTCGTTGATTTGTTGTTTATAAATATATGTAACTGATGAAATATTTCTTATATACCTACAGTGTTAGCAACGTGGTTTAGGTTAAAATACCCACATGTAGCAATTGGAGCATTGGCTTCTTCTGCTCCTCTTCTCTACTTCGAAGATACTGTTCCAAAATACGGTTATTTCTACGTCGTAACCCAAGTAATAAAGGTAACAATTATTAAACCTCGTATATATAAATTGGTTTCCATTTTATATATAACATATTTTCGATTTCGATATTTCAGAAAACAAGCCAAACATGCTACGAAACGATCCGCAAATCTTGGGATGATATTGATAGAGTGGCTTGGCACCCCAATGGTCTTTCTATCCTTAGCGAAAAATTCAAGACTTGCGCGTAACGATTCATAAAACCTATAATTTTTTTTTTCGCAAATCATATTGACTAACTAACTTATTATATATATTTTTGTTATTCGTCAGCCCATTGAATCGAAGTTCTGATCTCAAAGATTACTTAGAATCGATGTACTCACTGGTGGTACAATACAACGGACTTCCATATTATTCGGTTGACGCGACATGCAAAGCTATTGATTCCGAATCCCCGAAAGATACAGAGGACTTGCTCGATCGAATTTTCGCAGGAGTTGTTGCTCAATTTGGCAACCAAGTTTGCTATGATATTTCAATTGGTTCTCCACCTACAAACAGTGAACTCGCTTGGATGTGGCAGGTATATTTAATTGCAATGCTTTGTTCAACAACAATAAAAATAACATAATCTAATGTATTATTAAATACATGCATGAATTTACAAAACTTGGCACGACAATATATAATTAAAATGATATACATGCATGACAGATTTGTAGTGAGCTAGTGATGCCTATAGGACTTGACAAGCAAGATACGCTGTTTCAAACAAATCCGTTTAATATGAGTGATTACACATCCAAATGTGAAAGTATGTATGGCATCTCTCCACGTCCACATTGGATCAGTGCCTACTATGGGGGTGAGGTACGTGTTTGAATTTTTTTTTTTCATTTTTAAATTTATTTTGGACTTTGAAAAAAAATGAATTGTTTTTATATTGAAAAAATTAATAATAAATGTTTTTGCAGGATTTTAAATTAAGTCTCCGAAGGTTTGGGAGCAATATCATTTTCTCCAATGGATTGTCCGATCCGTACAGCGTTGGCGGGTAAAATTATTTAAATTAATAAAATATTAATAGATTTCTTAGATATAAAGTGGTTTTTGTTTAAACGTTTCTTTTTTTTTTATATAGAGTATTGGAGGATATTTCGGATACTATATTGGCCGTCAAGACAAATGGTATGTTTAAATTAATAATATAATCTTTTTGTTATTCTTCTGATTAGTAACCGAGTTGAGATGTTAAATGATATTTGAAAGTTATATATATACATACATATATATATATATATATATGGATTTTTATGAGCTACATATTTTTTGTAAAACTTAACGAAATCGAACAGCAAACTTAATAATATAAGAAATTTGCTTTTTAATCCATAAAGGGCTTTTACGCAATGCATAGAAATCCATTTTTATTAAGAATTTTTTAAAAAATGAAAAGATTTTTTTTTATATAAAATTAAAAATGTGTTTAATTTCCTTTGTGAAATCTGACAGGTTCTCACTGTATGGATTTGGTCTTCGAGACAAAAGAAGATCCGAAGTGGCTGGTCTTGCAAAGGCAAAAAGAAGTCGAAATAATCGATTCTTGGATTTCTATTTACCAAAATGATCTTAAGTTAGAAGCATAATTTAATATGAACTATCTACTTATCTGCAAATGTTGTTATCCGCTATGAATTTACCAAATGGGCTTCAGCCCAATTAATTACGGATGTTGGTATTATTACTTCAACGCATTTCAATCTCTTATAGATTTCCAACATAACTCCCAACCTTCCAAGACACGTCGTAATGAAATGGGTTTCAGCCCAATTAATTAAAAAAAACAAAAGATGAGAGGCGGCTAAATCGCCGTAGAAATAAAAAATTAACTAACTAAAAAAAAGAGGTGGCGGCCATTAAAAAAACCATCAAAACTTCTCCAATTATCCGACATAATTCAGGTGAGTAATTTTAGATGTAATTTGAAAATTTTATTTTTATTGTCTTCGAAATTTATATGCTAGTGTGCAAAATTATTGATTTATTCATGTTATTATAGTGTTTGTAAATATTTTAGACATTGTTTATGAATTTTGATGTTGATATGATTGAATCAGTGAATTTATGCGTCCGGACCAGATTGGTTCGATTCTACACCATTCGGACCGGAGTTGCAGAAAAAAAAAACAAAATTTGAAAGAATATAATAAAACTAAAATTTGGGCCGACGATTTGCTTTCTGACCCAGTAAAAAATTAATTATTATTTTAAAATAAATAAATAAATAAATAAAAACAAAGAACCAAACGATTATAGAAACTGGACCGATCCGTTATGATAAAAAATAAAAAAAAAATAAAAAAATGATAAATAATAAAATAAATAAATAAATAAATAATAGAACGGATGATCCAGGAATTGGACCGACTCGGTCTAGCCCTAAAACCAAAATTTAACTAAAATATGACTAAACTTGGTTCGAACCGAGATATGCTTAGTTTAGACCAAATGATACAACCGAGTAAGTACAAAGCTCGGGACGAGCTGAACTGATAATTCAGATGGGTAAAAACCCTGTTTGATCGGATCGAAGGATTAAAATATTAAACAAATCATAAAATTAATAAGTAAAATATATAAAAATAAATTTAAAAGAAATTATCCTTGACCGTGTGTAAGGTAAGTAATAATTAATGACCGCTTGTGATTGGAGAATCTTGACAAGGTAGATGACATAACATTGACATTACTCGGATGAGTTCGAGTATTGTTCAGTGTGTGATTGTAGACGGAATTTTGAGTGATATCACGATGATTGCCTTAACTGTAAATCTTCGTGGTATGATATTCGATCCGGATCGATTATCATCTCGTGGACGTGATTGTGATTGTGGCGATCTTCGATCGTGTCATCGTTCCCTAACGAACGGTTATGGCATCCTGCGAGTCACGTATTCAGGTTTGCGTGTGTCACCCAAATACATGACGAGGAATTACGATTCTTTGGCAGCCGTGCCAACGTTCCAGTGGCTATGGAACGAACTTCAGGTTTGCGTGTGCCACCCGTTGATTGACAAATAAACCTAAGACCCGGGTAGTTGCGTGTGTCTTCCGGTGAGGTGGTACGGATATACTCTGAAAGACTTGAGTTCGGGTCTGATGAGTATTTTCCGATGCGGATGATCGGCGAGAGGGAGTTTGTTGGTTTAGTGCTCTATGATGTACTGTTCATGAGCTTTATTTAGATACATTCGATGTATTGATACTTTCTATAGTTTTATGAGAGTATTTGATTCATTACATGTTCTTGCATACTAGATCTGTTATGAAATCCATGTATCATTATGAATGATACTAAACTCCCTAGTCTTGTGTCGTTATGGGAATAACGACATAATAAGACTAGTATGATGTGTGATTGATGATCATAGAGATGATCATAGGTATTGGATACGATCACAGTCATAGGTATTCGTTGGAGAACGGAATACTGGATTGACCCGCATGAGATTGTCACATGGACTAGCGTCATGACTTGAATCTCATATGGCGGTTCCATGATTGGATCCTAAGACCTGAGATATATACGGAATCCAACATGAGGAGTTGCGTGCTTTGAATACGTCAAACGTTCTGCGTAACAGGAGAACTATAAAGGCGTGTATCAGGTACGAAACGAATCATGTACTAGATTGTAGATAGTCAAGACGAGATTTGTACCTCTCGTAAAAGAGAGAGATATCGCTGGGCCCCTCGTGTGAGCGAGACTGTAGAAATGTGTGGCCGCACTATAGACGAACGTCGTCTATTTCAGACAGTCGAACTCAGTGAACGAGAAAGCAGTCGAATCAGATAAGGTGGCTTGTCCATGCCTTATGTTCGACATATGATATCACGATACAAAAGGATCATCAACCGGAATCATCTCTGGCGTTCGTAAAGATCACGAACAAACTCTATTCGAGATAGGTAGTCATAGTGTCTTGCTAGAGACCGCCTATGACTTGTATATCCGAAATAGAGATTTCGGGTTATACTGCTATATCGAATGAGCCTACAGGGTCACACACGCAGGGAAGGACGAAACGTGCGAGAAAACGACGGAAAAACCGAGACGGAAGGGTCTGGAACGGACGGACCAGAAGTCCGGAACGGACGGTCCGCCGTGCCAGACCTGACGGTCCAGAACGCACTGTCCGTTCCAGAAAGTCTGGCAGGACAGTCCACGTGAGCAGACCGTCCGTTCTACGTGCTGGAACGGACGATCCACGTGCATTTCTGGACCGTCCGTTCCGGGCTTCAGTGTTTCCGAAATTAAACCGAAATTAGGGTTAAATCACTTTATAAAAGGGAGATTAAAACCCTAATGGAAGTAAGAGAAAAAGAGCCGACTTCAGAACACATTTAGTAGACTTTTGGAGAGATCCAAGAGATTGAGAGTGTGATCAAAGTCCGTTTTTCTCGAAGCACAAATGAATAGCGGATTCGAGTCCTAGCAGACAAGTTCCAAGCGTTGGAATCCATCCCGAAGTGTGGATACGTGTAGAGGGCGAGGTAATCTTCCTCCCTTTCGTGATCAGACGTGTTCTTCGATTGATACAGATCCCGGATCGATTGAGGTAAGCGTTCTAATGTTTCTACGATTCATTAGAAGCATGGTTCTAGGGTTTATTAAATTTTTGTTTTATATCCGTTGCGCAAACCCTAGAATCGATCTCTTAGGAATAGGATTCGCTCATGAGATCCCAGGAAACCCAACAGTGGTATCAGAGACTGGTTGCTCTATTTTGATTTCGTAGAACCCGATCACGCATGTTTAGGATTTGAATTGTTTGAATCCATGTTTGCTATGATATCTATACATGTTTGATTATTGAATCTAGTGTAGATTGCATGTTTCATGTTGCATAGAGTGCAGGAGTTCGAATTTTGGGTGTACAGAAGAATTCGGATCAGTTTCGGGTCTGATCGGGGACGAGAACGAGGGGAAACGTGATCTGATCACGTAAATCTACCCTAGACCGTCCGTTCTGGGTAAGCCAGACCGGACGGTCCAAGGGTGACGGACTGATTGGCACAGAACGGAAGGTTGGACCGTCCGTTCTGCCAGGCAGAACGTCCGTTCTACTAGGCTGAACGTCCGTTCTGACTTCTGAAGTCGAGACCGAACGTTCTGCCAGCCTGGAACGTCCGTTCTACCTCTAGAACGGACGGTCCGAAGTCCAGATTCCGAAAAATTCCGTTTTCGAGGTCCGATTACGCAATCGTTGTATAATCTGATCAACTGTGACTCAAATATACATGATTTATTCTTATGGATGGTCCATAGTGAATGAATGCATGTAACTTAATCGAGATATTAGATATGCTTGATTTAGTGGGAGCTCCGGGATTGGGATTACATAATCGAATGGATGGTCTATTCGGATTATGAACAATCGTTGCACAGAAATCGGTTAGATCTAGAAGCTCTATAAGTAAAGCACTTGTCAAGTCATCGATCGTACGTGTCATGGGCCATGCCAAAGTTGGGTGCCATATTATCTTGGTGAGGCAAGATGGAGAAATGGTGGTTCTCATAGCTTGAAAGTAGATGTTTGATCTAGGTGCGGTTTCGAAAATCCCTTATTCATGTAATGCTAAGTGTGTACCTCCCATTACTAGAGCGCCTGTCAAG
>NW_010961290.1:680069-682401 GCF_000463585.1 Tarenaya hassleriana
AAGATAAGACTCTAACCATGGCTTCTAGATCGATCATTGATGCTTATTGGAAGCATGTGGATGATGATCCGGACAAGTCTAGCTTGACGTTTGGAAACATGATCTCTGAATTGCGTAAGCGATTAGAGGACATGGATGATTCTTTGATAGTTGATCAGTTGAATGCGTCATTCCAAAAGAAAGCTGAGAGCCACGGAAAGAGTAAAATGGTAGTTGTTGGAAAGAATTTCAGCAATAGGAAGCGTTCCAAGAGCAAGGGCAAGTGGAAAGTGACAAGCGTTGTCATTGAACCTAAGCCTAAGTCCAAAAAGGAAGAGTGTTATTTCTGTCATGCCGTTGGGCATTGGAACAGAAATTGTAGACTCTACCTGGAAGATCAGGAGAAGAAGAAGCTTAAAGAAGCTTTGACTTCTGGTGTCTTCGTTATAGAGGCTAATTTGTTTACTTCTACGTCGTGGGTATTCGATACTGGAAGCGCCTCGCATATTTGTGGAAATATGAAAGGGTTGCGAGGAAGTAGATAATTGGCAAAAGGAGAAGTAGATCTCCGCGTTGGGAATGGAGCAAAAGTTGCTGCATTAGCCGTCGGGACTTATGATCTGACTTTACCTTCTTGACTTGTATTGGAGTTACATGATTGTTATTTTGTTCTTGCTATCAGTAAGAACATTATATCGATTTCATGCTTAGACTCGGATGGTTTTAGATTTGTTATTGAGAACAAATGTCTATCCATTTATAGAGGTGATTTATTCTATGGTAAAGGTTACCAGTTTAATAGCCTTTATGTTTTGGATGACGAACCGTCTAGATACAGGTCAATCTATAACGTTTGTACCAAACGGTTTAAGACGAACGACTTAAACCCGTCCTTCCTCTGGCATTGTCGTCTAGGCCATATAAACGAGAAGCGCATTCAGAAACTTCATTGTGAAGGTCTTCTGGATTCATTTGACTTTGAGTCTCTTGAATCTTGCGAGTCTTGTTTAATGGGCAAGATGACGAAGCATCCTTTCAAGGGGAAAGGACAGAGAGCGACAGAGTTATTGGATCTGATACATAGTGATGTATGCGGACCAATGAGCTGTCTAGCTAGAGGAGGTTATCTGTACTTCTTTACGTTCACTGATGATTTCAGTCGATACGGTTATGTCTATTTGATGAGACATAAGTCCTAAACACTTGAAATGTTCAAGGCTTTCAGAAACGAAGTGCAGAACCAGCTTGGCAAGACGATCAAGACACTTCGATCCGATCGTGGTGGTGAGTATATGAGCCAAGAGTTCACTGACTATCTGGTTGATTGTGGTATTGTATCACAATTAACTCCTCCTGGAACGCCACAGTGGAACGGCGTGTCTGAACGGAGGAACTGAACACTGTTAGACATGGTTCGGTCTATGATGAGTCAGACAGATCTTCCGAAGTCCTTCTGGGGCTATGCTTTAGAGACCGCTGCGTACCTACTGAACAGGAGTCCATTGAAGTCGGCTGAAGCGACGCCATATGAGATATGGACGGGGAAGTGTCCCGCGTTATCGTTTGTCAGAATTTGGGGTTGCGACGCTTATGTGAAGCGTCAGATGACTGATAAGTTATCCTTCTAATCTGATAAGTGTTTATTTGTAGGCTACCCTAAGGAAACTAAGGGTTACTACTTCTACATTCCGACAGAGAACAAGGTGTTCATTGCCAAGAATGCGACTTTTATGGAGCGAGAGTTCATCTCTAAAAGAGTTAGTGGGAGTAAGATCGAACTTGAGGAAGTTCGAGAGCAGCAAGTAGATGCTGAGCCGAGTGAACAAGTTGAAGAAGTTCAACCTGTTTCACTGCCGGTTGTGACTCAACCTTTGACGAGTGAACCTCGGAGATCAGGCAGGTTTCGCCAAGAGCCAACGAGATATGGATTTCTCGTCACTGGGAATGAGGAACTCATGTTATTAGAACATGACGAGCCTACCACATACCCAGAGGCTATGGCGAGTCCCGACTCTGAGAAATGGCGCGAGGCTATGAAGTCTGAGATGCAATCTATGTCAGATAACCAAGTATGGACTCTGCTTGATGCATCTAAAGGGATAAAACCCATCGGATGCAAGTGGATCTTCAAGAAGAAGACCGACATGGATGGCAACGTGCACACGTATAAGGCACGACTTGTGGCGAAAGGATTCCGTCAAATTCATGGTATTGACTATGATGATACCTTTTCGCCCGTAGTTATGCTGAAGTCCATCAGGATCCTACTTGCCATAGTCGCATATTATGTAGTTATACTATGGCAAATGGATGTCAAGACCGCGTTCCTTAACGGGAACTTGACCAAGGATGT
>NW_010961290.1:683995-726297 GCF_000463585.1 Tarenaya hassleriana
AATCTTAGAAGACGCCTCGATCTATCTCTATAGATCTTTATTCCTAGAATATAGGCCGCTTCTCCTAGGTCCTTCATAGAAAATTGCGTTCCTAGCCAAGACTTAACGTCTTGCAAGGTAGGAATGTCATTCCCTATAAGGAGAATGTCATCCACGTACAGCACCAGAAAAACTACTGTGCTCCCACTAACCTTCTTGTAAACACATGGCTCGTCTTCGTTCTGTGAGAAACCACACTTTTTGATTGTCTCATCAAAGCGAAGGTTCCAGCTCCTCGAAGCCTGCTTCAGTCCATAAATGGACCTCTGAAGCTTGCACACCATCCTCGGGTTCCTTGGATTGACAAAACCTTCGGGTTGTGTCATGTACACATCCTCGGTCAAGTTCCCATTAAGGAACACGGTCTTGACATCCATTTGCCATATCTCATAATCATAATATGCGGCTATGGCAAGTAGGATCCTGATGGACTTCAGCATAACTACGGGCGAAAAGGTCTCATCATAGTCAATACCATGAATTTGACGGAATCCTTTCGCCACAAGTCGTGCCTTATACGTGTAGAGGGCGAGGTAATCTTCCTCCCTTTCGTGATCAGACGTGTTCTTCGATTGATACAGGCCCCGGATCGATTGAGGTAAGCGTTCTAACGTTTCTACGATTCATTAGAAGCATGGTTCTAGGGTTTATTAAATTTTTGTTTTATATCCGCTGCGCAAACCCTAGAATCGATCTCTTAGGAATAGGATTCGCTCATGAGATCCCAGGAAACCCAACAGAGTTAACATAGAGCTGCTTCACCCGGCAGTCGGCGACATTGGGGATCGATGTCTGAAGTGGGTATAAGGATGGCGGTACGTACCGAGAGCCGCGATATCGGTGATCGATAAGGAGTATGAAGATCACTTGAGGTCCTCGCAAACGATTTTTCTTGGACTGTTGCGTCTCGTATTCGACACGGGTATGAATGAGTTGTTGTATTTATCTATGTGTGAGATACATGTAGAGACGATTGACGGATTATGATTGAGATTGTTGATTGAATGCACGATGATTGAATTGATTGATATATCTTGTCGCATGTATATGTATAGTATTGACTATATTGATTGGCCATTTTCAATAAAAATAGAAATCCCGGGTTACACCCGAATTCCTCCCTAAACACATAACTTAGAACGTTGTTATGCAATGTTTCAAGTCGTGAGTAGCAATAGTGACTGAGGGAGACGTGGGATCCGGTTACAACTCGACTTCCCGATCATGTATAATCACTTTGGACTTATTCTATTTTCCAAAAATAAAAGGTGGTGACCTTCGAACTTTTGTATTATATTTTTCACCACTCATATTATGTAATGGTATCTTTGCATACGTATCTAAACATACTCATATATTTCATAATGTCTTCCGTGGTATTATATTTAAAATGGATAGTTTTAATTTTTCCGCGAATTTTACAATTCAAAATTTTTCGACTTGATTTTAATAAACTTATCAGGATGCGAGTTACGGATATCATACAGATGATGTCATCGTAGATTTCTATCAGAAATCAGGCGCGATTTGGCTTAAAACTTTTACCTTTGTCCCTTTATAAGAGATGTGTATGTACTATAACGACTAAAAACCCTCTTGATCTGCGTAAATCTTTCAAAGAGTCTTCATACAAGATTATGTATGTGTGTATTAACATTAAAAAAACACCGATTCATAATTTAAATCAACATTATGATCAAATCCTCGGTCTATATTCATAATTAAAAATGTATAACTTGCTAAATAGATTTACCATTTTCACTAGGCATAACACAATCCATATGTTGGCTTCACAATCTAATGACCTTTCTACTCTAAGCGAAAAATTCAAGACCTACGTATTGATTCATAAGTCTATTATTTTTTTCCTTATCGTATCGACTAATAAACTTATCAAATATTTTTATATTATATTCTTGAATCCGTTAACCCACTGAATGAAAGTTCCGACCTCAAAATATATTTAAGACTTGATATTCGAGGTTTATACAATATATAACATGCAACCAATGTATTTGCGTGCAAAACTATTTAATTCCAAGTTGTTGCACAATTTGGCAACAAATCTTGGTATAGTACTACAATATTTTCTCAATATGCAAACTGTGCATTTCTGGTGCATTTCTAGGACGAACTTACTTTAATATAAAATAGAGATATGTGCATCTATTATTTAACTAAAAAATTTATAAATTTTATAAAGTTTCAAATAAAAGTGAAATAGTGATGAATGTAGGACGTGACAAGTAGAATACAGTATTCAAAAAATGAATGTTTAATATAAACATATTCGAATATGAAAATTATATGGTTCTCCATAATCGTAGTATATTATATCAATATCTACTGTCGTGGTGAGGTACGTATTTGATTTTTTTTTCTGTTTTTATATTTATTTTTGTGTTTTACAAAAGTGAATGATTTTGTATTAAAAAATATTTTTGGTGGACTTTCAAATTAATTCTCTGTGTTTGGGAGCAACATCATTTTCTCTCCAATGGACTGTGGCAGATAAATCATTTAAATTAATAAAACGTTAATATGTTTATTTGGTATAACGTATATTTTTGTTTAATAAAGTGTTTTTTAAACATCTCTCTTTTGTTATAAAGTATTGGAGGATATTTCATATATACGGCCAATAGACAAATGGTATGTTAAAATTAATATAATAATTTTTTTAAAATTCTTGGTCTGATTTAGTAACCTTGAGCGAATTAGTAAATCTTACTTTCTTCAACTTTTGTTTCTTAATTCAAATCAACATTATAAAAATGTATAACCTACTAAATAGATTTATCATTTTCGCTAGGCATATCTATTATCTAGTGATGTCAATTTGGGTTGTCCAACCTATTTAAACCCAATCAAAATGGGTTGGATCAATTAGTGGGTTGTATTGGGTCAATCCAATAATAATTGTTTAATGAGTTAGGTTTAACCCACAAAACTTATATAGCCTCAATTGACCCATTTAATTTACCTTAGTTATTTAATAAGTTATCTTAATTGTTATATGGTTAAATAGAAAAAGTGTTCTATGAGAGTAAACTAAAAATAGAAAAGGTTTGTACGAAAGATTATTAAAAAAATATCTTAAAATATACGTCCAACCAAATTATATTTTAAGTTTTATAATAATTTTTTTAATTAAAATAAATAATAAAAAATTAGAGAGAATTAGTCTATTCGAAATATATGTGTGTATATACACAATGTTTGTTCATCGCTTATACGTGGATATACACACGTATAAGTCATGTACATAGATATTTATATAATATTATATATTATATGTATAGTTATTATGTGTTATAATATGCAAGTAGACATTTACATCTCTGGGAATGTGGACTGGTTACAGAGTACAAAATTTCATGTAACAATATCATTTTTAATGGTTACCATAAAATATTAAAATATTTAGGAAGAAAAACATTTTATGTAAGAAAATATTATATGTTATATATATGTAAAAAATTAAAGATTCATAGAAATATAAAAATGATTTATCAATCATGAAAAGAAAATTGTTGTTTGAGTCAATTGAACTGAATGGGTTTAGACCTATTTAATCCATTAAATAATTGTTGTCCAAAAGAATAATCCAAAAGAGATAATAAATAGGTTGGGTTGGGTAACTATGTAAGCCAACCAAATTGACACCACTAGCATATCACAATCCATATGTTGGCGCATTTATTAACATAATGATACATGTAATTAATTTTATGAATTTTTGTTATGGGACTGGTCAAAATAAAACCAGGGTCTGAAATGTTTAGTGAAAATGGTGAAGGTCTAAAACCAGCGTTTGAAACGTTGGGCGGTTCCGCCCACAGCGTTCTCTTCAAACAAACGCGACTTATGCCCAAACGCTCCTTTAACGCCACTTCTCCAGAGAGAGGGAGGCAGAGACGATGGTGACGCTGATCGTGGCTACGACCTATGACCCGGCGTCCATCAACCCGGCGGCAAAGCTTCTCGCAATGCCCGGATCGATCTCCGGCCCCGTATTGCCGCCGGTAATCATTTCCGATCACCCGTTAGCTTCGTGTTGTCCGAGCGATCCGACTAATTCTGACCGGTTTCTTTGTTTGATCAGGACATCAAAAGCTTCTCAAACCAGCAAATTAGGGTTCTTCAGCACGACAGACATATTGTGGAAGAGGATGATCTCGACCTGCGATGGGAGGAAGCCACCGGGGAAGCCGTGGACGAAGTCATCTTCCTCAGCCGCCACACCGCCGTCTCTAACCGCCCTGCCCTGACTGTTCACCCGATCGGTACGCGAAATCTGTATGATCGTTGGTTCGAATATTTCGATCTGGGTCTGTCTGAATCATGTCTGAAATGTAGGAGTTCCTCACTTGCGGGAAGGAGATGTGACACCGCAGGGAGGACGGCCTGGTTGGGCGGCGCCGCCCAACCCTAGGATAGGTCCATGGCTGCGTCTTCTGAAGAAACTCGCCCAAGCTCACGGATTAGTTCCTGAATTTGAGGTAATTATTGCTTTGCTTCTCTGAAATTTGTTTCATTTCGTTAGCTGATGAGAAAATTATCTAAGAAAACGCATTGTATTTGGTTCTGGTTGTAGATTACATTGGAAGGCACTCATCATGGGCCAATAACGAGTAAGCCGACGATGTTCCTGGAGATTGGTGAGTTTCTTCTGACCTAAGTTAGTCTTTTTCAGCATTATAATAGGAAAAAGTTCTTTCATTCCATGGCTCTCTGCTTTCTCTAATGGCTTGGATGTTCATATTGCTTCAAGAAAATATCTGCCGAATGGATGTTTGAATTCATTGATTTGTTTATCATAATGGGTTATTCAATCCATCTCTGGTGTATGTTGGAACACTTGTTTTCTTGGTTTATTGGTAGCTTTGGAATTGAACGTTGATACCGCTTTTCTATAAAGATCCTTGTGAATGTTTGCCCCAGGAAGCAGTTTCCACTGTATGAATATATTTCTTGGATCACCCTTGGCATTTGATCCCGATAAAAGAGATGTTTCTTGGTTTGTAACCCGGTATTTTGTCCGGTGTAGGTAGTACAGAGGAGTACTGGAAGAGGCAGGACGCAGCTCAAGTCATGGCTCTGGTAAGTGAAAGTTGCGTATGTTATCGTTTCAAGAGTCGGACAAGATCCTTATCATCATTGTGCTTCTATGAGTTCCTTTTATACCGTAATCATCTGTTGTGGATCAAGAACATGTTTGAGGAAATTCAGCTGCTTTGGTCGAGAACTGAACATAAAACTGCTCTGGATATCCGAGTTTGCCTCCCTTTAGTAATGCGTTGTACTTTATCTTGATATGACCGAAAAAGTCTTGTTACGAGCTGGATTCGAACCAGCACCTCTGGGTAAAGCACACGAATATCCAGAAAAACTACCTTTCATTCTGATCGTGACTTTGGTAACCTGGTTCGTCTTGGTTCATTTTAGTTGATGTGGGAAGGACTTGGCCTGGGAGGAGGTGCACCTGTTGGAAACTGGAACAGGTATCCGAAATAATTCAATCGTTTAGCTTAACATAACATAAGTAATACTTGTCTAGCTACCATTCTGGTTGATGAAAAGACTTACAACATGAATGATTTTGGTTGCAAGTGAAAATGAAAACAAAAAGGGAAAAGTACTTCTTGGTATTGGGGGTGGACATTACGCTCCTCGTCACATGGATATAGCTCTGTAAGTTGTTAAACGACTTCTTTCACGTTCAAACACGTTTCTTGTCCTTTTTTTTCCAACTCAACATCTGTATCTTATTGATGGTTTGTATTCACAGGAAAGACGAGGTTTGGGTAGGTCACTTGCTTTCTGGATACTCGTTACCGATGGAAGATCCAAAGCAAAACAAGGCAAACCTGGAAGAGAAAGGTATCGGTGGGACTTGGAAACAGTCGATTAAGGCAGCATTTGAGGCAACGGAATCAGCTTTCCCGGGAGGCGAGATTTTGGCTCATCTCGACCACAAGTAAGTGGAAGACTTCTGTCCAAAGACAGGATACTATGATCAGATGGATGCGTCTGTTTGTTTGTTAAAAAACGAGTAATGGGTTATTGGGTGTTGCCGCAGGAGCTTCAAAGGTTGGCAGAAGAATGCCATTACAGAGTTTCTGTCGGAACAGAGCATCAAAGTCGGCAAGCCAAATGACTTCTTCACCTGATCTTCTTCCCCTCCAATTCATCATATTTATAACTTCTTTATCCTTGTCTTAAGGACAGAACTGTAGTGGTTTCGCAATGTTTACATCATTGGTAATGTTTCTTTGTAAGACTATGGTGATATATTAGCAGATAATATATCCATAATTCCAATCTAATAAGCTTTCATTCCCGTTCTAAAACATGTTGACGTTCCATAATATACTCAATATTCATATGTATCCGAATGGAAACTGTCATCATGCAAGTTACATTCACTTTATAACCTGGGGAATTGCAAACAACACGACATATGCATTAAAAAATTGTATAAATACTATAAATTAAGAAAAATAAAAATCGTTGGAAGAAATGATGCATGCATGCACCTACTCTTAAATTAACGTATTATTAATTTTTTATAACCAGAAAATTCACTTCACCTCCGAGTCTTCCACCCAATTAATTCCCCAAGCTCGGAACCATCAATTGTCGAAGATAAATTATTGTTTATCTAATTTAACATATTATTGTTGTATCTGAGATGACATATTATATATATACACATATGGTAACTTAGTGGCGGATTTACGATCTTACGGGTGTTTTTACCGTCCCATGTTATCTTAGACGAAACATTATACTTCGGTCGCGTACAATACTTGGGTCTTCATCCATTTTATTTTCCAACGAAAATTAAGAGAGAAAATGGAATATAATAACCAAAGTAAGGATTGGTGGGTTACAAGTTGTTTTTTTTTATATAATCGATTGGTGGGTTACAAGTTGTGCAGTATTTAAATTATATTTGCTCATTATCGAATAAAGTTGTGGTTTCAATTTCAAGTTTGCCTAACTCACGTCTGGTCGACGTCTTCACATGCGACGCGACGCATGATTATGTATATTATAATCTTTATTTCTTTAGAAAAGAGCAAATATGAGTCGATCGATTCATTTCCTGGCATCGAACTAAATGTTTATTTAATATTTAGATAGCCACCAAAAGAAAACTAACTGACTCACGTTAAAAACACCATGCAAGTATTATTTAATTATTTATCTAGAGTTTTCTCCATTTCTGAAGAAGAAAACTATAATCGCAAGATTATATTAAATACACTCGTACCTTTTAATTTCCAAATGTTAAATATTTTAATTCGGATAACTAAATCCAACAAAGCACAGCCGTTGGATTAACATCGAACAGTTGTCTCCAGCGGCACCGAGATCGCACGGTTGTCCTAACTGGACCATCGTGATTAAAGCGCCACGTACGCACGCCAAATCATTTTTCTACGTTTCCAGATTTGCCCTTCTCCACATAACGACGGAACAGGCTTGCCATTGAATGCGCAAGTTAGCAGCACAGATAACATCTGGATGCCACGTGTGTTTATCGGGTGCAACGCGACGTACCGTAATAGGTTACGCCTTTGGGCGGTGATCATCCTCGCTTCCATGAAAAAAAGAAATCTTTGCAAGAATCGTACTTTCTCGAGTAAAGAAACAGAGAAGACAAAATATAAACAGCCTCGCTCAATTCCTTCTCAGATAGTTGACTTTTTGCTCCCTGGATGTTTTTTTCGTCTAAACCCTAAAAGAAGACAAAAAGTCAAATCCGCGGAAAGAGATAAAAGCTTGAGGTGTCGTTTCGTAGATCCGATTCTTCGAAATTATTCTATTCGAGACTTTTTCATTCCTCCAAGGATTGTTTGGCTGCTGGGAAAATCGTCCTTCGAGAAAAGTTTCCATTTTTTGTCCGCTAAAGTGTAGAAGAGAGGCAAGGAAGAGAGAGTTTTTGTCCACCAGAGTGCTGATCTGTTAACCGAGAAGGGTTTTGCTATTTTCCGGGAAAGTTTTCAGCTTTTCCGGGATAGTGAGGAAGAGAGAGATTAGTGAAGAAGAGGTAAGTGCATTTTCGCTGCTCTCGCTACAGTTTTTTCTCTGTTTTCCTCGTGGAGCTGTTGCAAATGAAAGGAAATTCACTCGAGAAAGTGTTTTCCTTTTCCGGGAAAGTGAACTAGTTGCACGTGAAACTTTCTGTTTTTGATTCATTGAAAAACAGTGCCGTTTCCTGTTGTGTGGTGCTTGTATATTTTTTTTCCATGGCTAGGGATTTTCTTGGGATTGCGAGGTTTGTTAGTAATTGAATGCGAAAACAAAGGGCAGTGAAGTTGATTTCATTTGAGCTCTCGATATCCCTTTTGAATCAGGGTTTTTTCTTCTTTTTTGGGATTTTTTCTCTCAAGAAGCAGTGAACCGTCTGGCTTCGGCCCTTGTTTTCTAGGTGGGATTTTCGAGCTTTTATTTTATTTTTGGTGCGTATATGATCTGAATTTTGTGTACTTCAAGCTTCTGGGGTTCAGACCCTCGTTTATTTTCTATTTTGTTTTTGATTTTTATGGTTTGGAAACTAATTTTAGGTTTAGAATTTGGGAGACATGCCCTGTTGATGAAGCTCAGTACCTGTAAAGCTCATAAAGTAAGGTGTGCAGTTTCAAAGTCTCTTCCTTTTCTTCCTCTGCAGTGTTCTTTGGATGATTAGTCTCTGAATTCTTAATCTCTGGTTCATTGTTTAGCCTAAATTCTCCATGAGACCTCCCTGAAATAAAAGCGTTTTAAGTAATCTCCAAAGGGAACTGATTTAAAAAATGATGCAGTTGCTGGGAGATCTGACTTCATTTCTGATATTCCCTTGTTTCGATATGCTTTCATTAGCTGTATTGGTGAAGATATATGTATATATTGAAACCCATGTGGGGGTTGTTTTTGTATTGCTTTTCTGGGGATACCAGTTGTAGATAATTTGCTTCTATGTTTTATTTTTTTGAGAATTGGGTGGATTGCCCCGCAGCTGTTGGATCAACAAAAGCTTGTTGAAGCTTTGCAAAAAGGTTCAAAGTTTTCTCCTTTTGTCCCTTTTCCTCATCCATGGCGATCCAAAAGATTCCTCATTCTTTGCCTGATGTTTTGGCCATGGATCAAACTTTTCCTCTCATACCATCGTTATCTTTTCTGTAACTATGGCTTTCTGTCTTCTGCTAACCGGATAATCATGGGTTTGATTACAAAAAACGTTAGCCTTTCTTCTTGCACTAGTCACTCTGGTCCGTCCATATCCAAGACTCTCAGCAGAGTCTTACATTGCTTTTTAAACAAAGGTGTATTAGCGAAGTGAATTCAGATTAAGCTTTACGGCCACACGGAGAATTGGCCCGGGATGGTGGTTCGCCTTTGCCTGCATCTTTTTGTTTTTCGCTTTAGTGAAAGTTGGAAAGTGTTTATGGATGGAGGTTGTTAGTTGTGTCTTATATCGTCTAATTGTCTGATTGTGATTGGATTTACTCAATGATTACTTTGGACTTGTGGGTTGGGATTTTCTGACAGTGTGTGTAGACATAAAATGTTTTGATAGGCTTAGCAGTTTCTGTCACAATCTTTTGTGACTTTAGTTGAACTGCTCTTGCAGCTAAATACATATGCAATTTCTGAGGTTGCTTCTGTATCCAGCTTTGGATGATCAGATGCTTTTATTGATTCCATTCTCGAGAATGAAGTATGCTTGTCCTCTTTGCTACATTATTCTTTGTTATATATCTCTTTCAAGGCCACTAGGAAATGTGCTTGATATACCTTATTGATAAACTTTTTTGGTTGACGATTCAGGACGTTCTTGTTCTTGAAGATCTTGCGTCTGCTGTGTTGAAGAATTGTCCTCTTTGACACGAGATTTATGTCTTGAACAATGAGAGCAGGTAAGCCTTTCTCCTTTCCAAGTGTGTGTGTGTTGTCTCTAGTCTTTAACTGTTTCGTGGATCAAATGGGTTTTCTCGGTGTATCTTTTTATTTGGAAGCTGAGATATTTTCACGTGTATCTGCAGATAACGAACATGTTTTTGGTAACTCAGTAGAGAGTCTCGAAGATGATGCTAAGCCTCATTGTCACCCTGATAACAACTGGGAGGACAATGAGCTGAAGATTCCAGGAAACGGGAATGAGAATGCATGTGACTTGTTCGTTGATAAATTGGACGACGAGAATGGTGGAGACAAAGTGAATGGTGATCATTTTTCTGCGGAAGGGGATTCGCTCGAGAAGGAGGGTTCAGTCTTCTACATGGACAAAAGTGTTACGGCCTGCGACTTGCCTGAGATAGTAGTTTGTTACAAGGAAAATACTTATCATGTTGTCAAGGATATATGCGTCGATGAGGGTGTGGCTGTGAAGGAGAAGTCCTCGTCCAACGAGAACGATTCTTGCAAGTGTATCTCTGATCAGTGTGGCTCAGAGGATCCAGTGAAGGCACAAGCAATTGTGAATGCTTTTACTGCAACAGCAATGGGAACCTCGGGATCTAAATCTTCAGACATCATTCCCGTCGAAGTCAATGAACATTCTGAGTTCTGTAATGCCTCTGTGTCTGGTTCCGAGAGTGTGGCAATGCACCGAGATGTGAAAGATGCGACAGAGAAGACACCGGATGTACAAGAGCCTTCAACGGGAGACTGTGCTGATGCCGGTGAATCAAGAAAACGCGATCAAGAAAATTTGATTGCGACGGGGGAAGTTATGGATTACGCAAACTGCTCTGACGTAGAGGATATGCCCACGTTAGATGCGCCTGAAACCTCGCCGGGAACTGGTTCTGACAAACATATTTGCACACAGGGAAAGACTGAGAACTTGTTGGCCAAGGATGAAGTTGATGCAGAAGGAATCACTACTAAGGATTCTTTAACTCTGGCAGATGTTATGTCAATGGAAGATTGCAAGAAACTTTTCAACCACAACCACAAAAGCCATGGACCTGAAGAACAATGTTCTCAGGTAGCATAACTATATTTCCTCGTTTTTGGTATCGCCTTCTGTGTCGTATGAAGAGAAAATAAGTTCTTTAACGGAAAAAGTTGAATCTACCGAGTTCTTGGATATGGAAAACATGATTTTATGTTGGTGTGACTGTAGGAATCAAGCGGGAAGCGAAGCTTGGAAAGTGGAGCTCTTTCACTTGAGGTTGATGGAACAGAGAACTCGAGAACCGGTGAAGTATCACCTTTAATAATGTTGCGGTCTGGAGAAAACAGCTGCTGCGACAAGAACGATGATTCAAGCAAAGCTTCTCGTGTTGATTCTGAAACAGGGTCGAGAAGTAACGAGCTTCAAAGGATTGAACCCGGGTCCTACTACTACCTGCCCGAGGACCCGGGTGACCATCGTCAATTTCCGAGTCATTTCATGAGCGGATTTGGCGAGACGAGTTTCTCGGCGGCAGAGCCCGTTTCAGGGCATATAACTTACTCGGGTCCAATCGCCTTCTCGGGTAGCCTCTCTGTTCGTTCTGACGGAAGCACGACCAGTACTCGCTCTTTCGCCTTCCCTGTGTACGCACGCACTCCTCTGATTCTGATTCATCTGTGGGAAAATCTTTTTGAGTGATTGGTTCGTTTTTCTCCCGCAGGTTGCAGTCAGAATGGAACAGCAGTCCCGTAAGAATGGCAAAAGCCGACAAGAGACATATCCGGAGTCGGAAAAGTTGGAGAGATGCTCTTTGCTGTTGTAGTTTCTGATCATCATATGCTTAACTGCTGTATTATAGGAAAGGGTTCATGAAAAAAAATGCTTTTTTTCCTCTTTATTATTTATTTATTTATTTATTACTTCATGGGTTTATGATCTGGAAAATAAAATATATTTTTCTCGGGACAGTTTGTAATGGGCAATATGAGTTGGGTTTCAGCCAATAGCTTTTGAGATTGGTCTCATGCGTGTCGGTCGTGATATGTAGTCCAGAGGCTTGTCATAGTTTTTGTTTTATTCATATTAAATTTTCCTTGGTTACAGAATTCGCATTCTTTTTGTGAAGTCGGTATCAGAATCCTCACGGCCACTCCGACACTCGTACGTGCTCGAATCGAAAGACACCGGAGACTTTTAACGAGTTCGGTTACCGAGTTACCTCGGGCCTACATCTCGGCCGGACGGTGCCGGCGAATCCACTAGAACAGAACGGAAAACAACCGAAGACGGTGGTCTCCACAAAACCGGAGACTCACCCACGATGTGTTCAAGAAACAACCGAGAAAGAACAGAATACGCGACGTCTTACCGATCCCGACTCACCTACCTTGAGCCGCCTTCGATCCCGAGCTCCGGCGACGCCGAGAAACTCCTCCGTCGGCATAAACCTCCTTCTCCTTCGCCATCTCCGTTCTCCCTCTCTTTCTCTCTCACACCTCGAACACCGTGTCTCGCAAAAGCCAAAACACATTAGGGTATTAACCCTAAAACGCAAAACGTGGCGTTTTTGGAAAGCCTCTCCCTCAGGTTTATGCCGACGGAGGAGTTTCTCGGCGTCGCCGGAGCTCGGGATCGAAGGCGGCTCAAGGTAGGTGAGTCGGGATCGGTAAGACGTCGCGTATTCTGTTCTTTCTCGGTTGTTTCTTGAACACATCGTGGGTGAGTCTCCGGTTTTGTGGAGACCACCGTCTTCGGTTGTTTTCCGTTCTGTTCTAGTGGATTCGCCGGTCGGCAGAGCCCGTTTCAGGGCATATAACTTACTCGGGTCCAATCGCCTTCTCGGGTAGCCTCTCTGTTCGTTCTGACGGAAGCACGACCAGTACTCGCTCTTTCGCCTTCCCTGTGTACGCACGCACTCCTCTGATTCTGATTCATCTGTGGGAAAATCTTTTTGAGTGATTGGTTCGTTTTTCTCCCGCAGGTTGCAGTCAGAATGGAACAGCAGTCCCGTAAGAATGGCAAAAGCCGACAAGAGACATATCCGGAGTCGGAAAAGTTGGAGAGATGCTCTTTGCTGTTGTAGTTTCTGATCATCATATGCTTAACTGCTGTATTATAGGAAAGGGTTCATGAAAAAAAATGCTTTTTTTCCTCTTTATTATTTATTTATTTATTTATTACTTCATGGGTTTATGATCTGGAAAATAAAATATATTTTTCTCGGGACAGTTTGTAATGGGCAATATGAGTTGGGTTTCAGCCAATAGCTTTTGAGATTGGTCTCATGCGTGTCGGTCGTGATATGTAGTCCAGAGGCTTGTCATAGTTTTTGTTTTATTCATATTAAATTTTCCTTGGTTACAGAATTCGCATTCTTTTTGTGAAGTCGGTATCAGAATCCTCACGGCCACTCCGACACTCGTACGTGCTCGAATCGAAAGACACCGGAGACTTTTAACGAGTTCGGTTACCGAGTTACCTCGGGCCTACATCTCGGCCGGACGGTGCCGGCGAATCCACTAGAACAGAACGGAAAACAACCGAAGACGGTGGTCTCCACAAAACCGGAGACTCACCCACGATGTGTTCAAGAAACAACCGAGAAAGAACAGAATACGCGACGTCTTACCGATCCCGACTCACCTACCTTGAGCCGCCTTCGATCCCGAGCTCCGGCGACGCCGAGAAACTCCTCCGTCGGCATAAACCTCCTTCTCCTTCGCCATCTCCGTTCTCCCTCTCTTTCTCTCTCACACCTCGAACACCGTGTCTCGCAAAAGCCAAAACACATTAGGGTATTAACCCTAAAACGCAAAACGTGGCGTTTTTGGAAAGCCTCTCCCTCACGTGGAGGGTTTAACTTTTCCACCAAATGGGCTTTTAGGCCCAACACTTTTTATAACTCAGATGAATGGTTATTAATATTTATATATCTTGTCATGGTTTGCTCGTATCGTCGTTACAGTCTAACTCTTCAAGCCGTGAGTCGATGTCATATATATACATACATATATATACACTCAAACAATAAACATGTGAATATTTGACACTTGTCGAAGGTGCTTATTGGTAAACGTAACACCCGAGACTTTTATGACCGTAGCCACCCATGTCTTGGGACGTACCAAGCGTGGGCTTGTATTGCATAAACATAATCTTCTCGTTTTAATAAATTTATATTGATCAAAGTGAACGTGTTTGTTGCACTTTTCTTGGAGTTTTTTCCATATTTCGATGAGATTTGGTACAAACCCATCACCCACCCGGTCAACATTTTCCCGGGTTTCCCAAGGCCATTGTCTCTTGATTCACGTCTCAAAACATGCGTTTCCCTTGGTTCACGTGTCACCAAATAAAAACATTATGTTTATGACTATTTATTTAAAACTATATATACATATATATATATATGTTATGTATTTGATGACGATGTCGTTAGGAGCTTAATTCACGAGTTTCATTACATCCCGTATGGCCTTACTTTATGACATAGTTTCGAATTCATTGGATAGGTTTTGTGTAACAAACTATAAAGTGATGTTCTCATGTTTGTCCATTTGGGTAAGGAAGAACTAAGCGTGTGACAAATAAAACACATAGAGAGGTTGAAGTACCTAACATGGATATTTCCATACGAAAACATAGACAGTATGATTTCATCATAAGAAAATTGGCGTATATATATATATATATATATATTTTAAAAAGAGACAATTGTGAGCGTAAATTTGATGAATTGGGTTTGATGAAATGTGATGCTAATTGTAGTGTTTGTCCGAAGACAGAAACCGAGGAACAGCTCAAATGGTGTGAACCTTTTATATATGCCCATATATAAAGATTATATAAATCCCCTATTTTTATAAGCATTTTCCTCCCACTTGTTTTGGAACTCTCTCTTTTGTGTTTCGTGCGCTCTCTCTCTCTCTCTCTCTCTCTCTCTCTCTCTCTCTCTGTTGTATATTGCTTTTTGGGTTGATATAAAGAAGAGAACAAAACACACACAAAATAAAAAGCATTTTCATGCAAAATCTCATCGTTCAAGAGTAGATTAGCTAAAGAAACTATGAAGCTTAGATTCACCGCGATGCTTTGTGTGTTGGCCATCTTATTTCTCCTCACTCCCGTCTCTTCTCTACGACTCATTCTTCAATCGTCCAACGAACGAGGTAATGATGATAACTCTTTCTTCTCGTTCGTCTTATAACCATCCAATGAGATATGCATGGCCATACATAAATTCCACAATGCATATATATATATGTGGAACGTGACATTTAATATATCGAGTCTTGCGTTTTGTCTGAACCCCCAGCAGGTTTAGGGCAGGAGAGCGTTAATGTTAAGGTAGCGCCGCCAAGAAATCTTATGTTCGACGAAGAAGTACTGACTGCAGGAGAACCTACGCATCCACCATCCAGTCACCATAGCAATGGAGTTACATCCTCAGGTATAACCAATCACATCAAAACATTCTCATCTTTTATATGCACATTCCAATCTCACACATATTCTATATATATACGTATATTCACTCGGTATCATGCATATACATTGACCTTCAAACATCATATATATGCATGGGATATGATTGCTTATACGTATATATGTACGTGTCAGTTGATAAATCCTTTGACCATGCCTATAGAATACGAGTCTTTTTGCGAAATACACACGAGAACGTTCTTTTTGGAAGCTCTAGTTTTGCTATGTAATAAGTCGGGCAAAAAATTAATTAATGAACCATGTTACTAAAATCTTTAATTTCATTATCTTTTCAGGAAAAAATAAAGGCAAACAGAAGCAATTAAGCAGAGAAGAAGGAGGAGGAGAGATTGACCCATCGCAGTATTTGTCAATGGACTATCCACGACGTAAAAGAAGACGTCCGGTCCACAACAAATCTCTACCGCTCGGTCCATGAAACATGGACGCTTTTATTTTAATATTATTACATTAATTAGATTAACCTAATTAATTGGAAGTATTTTTTTTAACTCTTGAAAAAAAAATGGTAGTTAATATAAGCTTTTTACTAGCACAAGTTTTGGCCATGTTATTGTAATTAACGGAAACGTGTTTTGGTTTTGTAATATTTAATGGTAATGGCCGACATCGTGGAGCAAAACCCTAAACTCTTGTAACAACTTTGTGCTCGTTATCTCTTTGTTCCATGGTGCGATGTAACGTATGTGGGTTTTAATTTATTACATTTGGACCTTATATATGTGACAAGACCACAAAAAAATGGATCTTTCGAAAACTTGTTCTCATAAATAATTGTTTTTTTTTACTAATAAAGAGGAAATCATGGGTTAGTACCATCACTTATCACTTATCACACCTCATAATAATAATATTATTATTTTCGATGAAAATTCGATTATGTTTTGAAAGTTAAGGTATTTGAACTGGTAATATGTTTATTAGGAGCAAATTTTTTTTGGTGAAAATGAATCTTGAAGTTGGTGCAGAAGAACGCAAATATACGTTACTATTTCGCTAGTTATATATGTGTCTGTATACACACGGGCGGAAAATATAAATGTTGGATACCATGAATGTTACAGAAAATGTCTAAATAGTTTTGTCCAACAGTATTATAATCTGTGTACTTGAAAGAAAAAAAAGAGAGAGAGAAAAGAATACTACTATTGACCATGTCCATTGCATTGTATGAAATGTTCTTATCCGTTATGATGATGCATATATCCTGTATATATAGATACATATATGTGTATATATATATACACATGAACGCATGCATGTATACATGTAAAAGGGAAAAGGAAGAGAACAACAAGTCATCTGAATTATGACATGATTCTCAATGAATAGAAACAAGATAGTGTGAGTGAGCCCATGGGTCCGTCAGACCCGCCCACGGATATGAGATAATGGCTGAATATATATACACATTATAATATAATTATATAATTCACTATTTATTATATTTTCTTCGTCTCCCCCCCTCTCTCTCTCTATGTATATATGCGATGTATGAATCTATTCTATCCTATGTTTAGTTAACGAATATATGATAAATGGAAAGACATGGGCACATGGTTTGATCATTCATATCTATATGTAGTACAACTAAAGTTTTAATTTATCCATTTTCTTGTCCTGATGAAAGCAAAATCACAATAATAAGAAAAGTATTCAAAGCTATATATATATATATATATATTGCATTATGGCGACAAGATCTTGTCCAAAGCGGTCTCTTCACTAATATAATTTAGAATCGAACATGATTTTATTTCTGCTTTTGCAATAATAGTAATAATAATAATAATAATAATAATAATAATAATATATTGTAGAATCTTTATCGTCAAATAGTCGAGTATATTAATATACAATCTATCCAATTGACAAAATAAGCATCATGTAATAACGACTGCAATGCGTTGTATGCACACAACAGAGTAAACTGTGTTTTGGGACTGTGACAATGTGGAAACTCACTCAGTTTGGGTGTTATTTTGGAATCATGAATCGTAGTTTTTTTTAATTTCTTACAATAAAAATTCCAATATCATCATTACCTTCAAAATTTGTAACTTGAAAATTAATTTTCATAATAAAACTTGTGATTTAAATTATCTACTAATCACCTAAATTCGATCCAAATTCATCTTAAATTCAGTATAAAATCTCCTATTGAACATACATTTAAATTTAGATATTGTGGTAATTTATACGTAACGACGCCTGAATTTAATTATATAAAATTAATTTATCCTGCAAATACGTTACTCTGTTATTTTACATCGTATCCAACTTAATAAAGAACTACTCCGGTCCCACCTCCTACTTTCCGGTACTAATCGCCACGTCATCAGCTAATCCTTTCAGCACCACGTGCACGTCTCGGCCAATCGCCACGTATCATCATCTCATCGGACGGTCCATATCTCTTCAGGAATCTTTCATCGGACGGCTCTCTTTCCCTGTTTTCTTTCCCTGTTCTGGACTCTTCTATATTTTAAGAGGACGGTAAGCCAAACATGGTTAATTAGATCAATCTAATTTCCTTATTTACCGATTTTAATTAAATATTAAATTAATTATCTCCCAAACTTTTAACAAGTACATTATTCCCATTTATTCACCGTTACTGTAACCACGTTTATTTTAAATTCATATTTTTTGATTAGTTACATAAATGTTTTTGGCCGTGTTATTCCACTTGTACAGTTTACGTTTTATAATTTGAATAATTTAATTTTTTAATCCATTATGGAATTCGTATTTTAATTTTTAGATAAACAGGATTACAAAATTGATATGGCAAAAACAGTTTGGTTGAATTTTCAACGAAATTTAGGTGATCTTGCACATCTATCTATAGTTTGTTATAAAACAAAACTGGTATTACGTGGTGCCATTGAAGCACATTTTTCAATCATATAATTACATATATCGTATCGTAGCAACTTGATGAAAGTATAAAATATTAGTCGGGCTAAATTATACAATTTGCTGACGTGTCCGTAGTAAGATTTATCTTATCAATAAATAGTGAATTTACCCTAACCATGGTTAGAAAATTAACCAGAGTCCTGACACGATTCGAGTTAAAAAAGCGTCCCCCAGAGGAGAGCGAAGCGAAGGAGAAGCATCGAGACACAGAGTCGGCTAAGGCGATTCCTTCCCTCCATTAACGGAGATTCGCCGCTTCCGTGTCTTTCTCTCTCTATCTCTTCTCTCTGTCTCTCTTCGCCGATGATGCCTCTGAATTAGCAATCCGAGGTTGTTTTTGCCGGAGCTTCGCTGTGGTTTCTGGTTTCAGTGTCCGCTCCATCGTCAGATCTCGTTGTCCGGTGAGTTTTTTCCTTTCCAAATGGTTGATTGTCGTCAATTTTGTCGCCTGTGGAGCAAATCAATGTGTTTAATTTGGTATTTATAGGTTGATTATATTGTTTAACCTATCTGGTTGAAGTTCTCGCAATTTGTGCATTTTTCCAGCCTTGGATTTTGCATCGCTTCCATTTTTTTGGGAATCTGGATTTTTTCTAAATTTGATGTTTTTCGCTCCGGGGTTAATCTAGGATAACAAAAGCGAACTTGTCAGTTTTTGGAATTTATTGCTATAACTATTGCTCAAGTGACTATGTAAAGTTTCTTGGATCAAGCTATAAGTGGTGGATTAATGCGTTGGAGGTGTTCACAAGGAAGAATTTTCGCGTATTTGCGGAAGCTGTGTAAGCTTAGATATGAACATGGCCTTTATTTGGACCTTTATATAAGATACTCAGATCTTGGTAGATAATATTGCTGATTCTATATGTGGATCGTTATGCAGATTTCTCTCTTCTTGTTCTGGGGATCAAGCATGGGTTACCCGATGTAGTACCGGGTTGAAATTCTTTCTCAAGCTCGATTCTTTGAATCAGTGGTTCCTGTCTTCTGCTGATTGGGTTGGGTTTTCCACGTTTCATGATTTGTTCCGGTGTCTGTTTCTTCTTTGCATTTGCCCTGTTCGTGTTGGTTTCAGACAAAGGCGCTGGTCTGAGAGGGAACAGTCTCTCTTCTCCTGCTGCTTCTGCTGCTGACCACAAAAGTCCCGTGGTTTCTCACTCCTTTTCATGTCGCGGAACTTAGACAGTCCTGTTCAGACACAGATGGCAGTGGCGGTCTTTAGGACTCCCCTTAGTGGGGAGTTCCATGGGGCTAATAAGATGGAAGAGAAGCAGCATAAACAGCAGCAGCAGCAGCAGCAGCAGCCTGCTGGGCGTAGACGGGTTTTCGTGCAAACTGAAACTGGTTGTGTCCTGGGGATGGAGTTAGATCGGAGCGACAATGTTCATACTGTGAAGAGAAGGCTCCAGATTGCACTTAATTTCCCAACCGAGGAAAGCTCGTTGACCTTTGGGGATATGGTTCTCAAGAACGACCTTAGCGCAGTGAGGAATGATTCTCCCCTTCTCCTGAAGCGAAACTTGATGCATAGAAGCTCGTCTACACCTTGTCTTTCACCCACCGGAAGGGATCTCCAACAAAAAGACCGCAGTGGTCCTATTGAGATACTCGGCCACTCGGATTGCTTTTCTTCTGTCAAGCAAATGGTGAAGGAAATTGTTAAGGCGATGAAGATGGGTGTTGAACCGGTCTCTGTTCATAGTGGGCTTGGAGGGGCATACTACTTTAGGAATGGAAAAGGTCAGAGTGTTGCAATTGTCAAGCCTACAGATGAAGAACCATTTGCACCTAACAATCCGAAAGGCTTTGTTGGGAAATCACTGGGGCAACCCGGCTTAAAACGTTCTGTACGAGTTGGGGAAACCGGATTCAGGGAAGTTGCAGCTTATCTTCTGGACTATGATCACTTTGCTAATGTTCCTCCCACTGCTCTCGTGAAGATAACCCATTCGGTATTTAATGTCAACAATGGAGTGAACGGGAATGGGAACAAACCTTGCGAGAAGAAACTGGTCAGCAAGATTGCTTCCTTCCAAAAGTTCATACCTCAACCGCTCCCTGTTCATAGCGGTCTTGGAGGTGCATATTATTTCCGGAATGTCCAAGGTCAGAGTGTTGCAATTGTCAAGCCCACGGATGAGGAGCCATTTGCACCTAACAATCCGAAAGGATTTATCGGGAAAGCCCTTGGACAGCCTGGCTTGAAGCGTTCGGTACGAGTTGGGGAAACTGGATTCAGGGAAGTTGCTGCTTATCTTCTCGACTATGATCACTTTGCCAACGTCCCTCCTACCGCTCTGGTGAAGATAACCCATTCAGTATTCAATGTCAACGATGGAGTGAACGGGAATAAACCCCGTGAGAAGAAACTGGTGAGCAAGATTGCGTCCTTTCAAAAGTTCATACCTCATGACTTTGATGCCAGCGATCATGGCACTTCGAGTTTCCCGGTAGCAGCGGTGCACCGTATTGGGATATTAGACATCAGGATTTTCAACACGGACCGCCATGGTGGAAACCTTTTGGTGAGGAAGCTTGATGGTATTGGGAGGTTTGATCAAGTAGAGCTCATTCCGATTGATCACGGCCTTTGCCTTCCGGAGACACTCGAGGATCCCTACTTTGAGTGGATTCATTGGCCTCAGGCATCAATACCGTTCTCCGACGATGAACTCGACTACATTCAAAGTCTTGATCCGCTCAAGGATTGCGACATGCTCCGGTCAGAACTTCCAATGATTCGGGATGCATGTCTCCGGGTTCTAGTTCTGTGCACTATTTTCCTTAAAGAAGCTGCTGCTTATGGACTTTGTCTTGCCGAGATTGGTGAGATGATGACCCGGGAATTCCGCCCCGGAGAAGAGGAGCCGAGTGAACTCGAGGTTGTGTGTATGGAAGCCAGGAGATTGATCGCCGAATCCGACGGTATATCTCCAAAGTCGGAATTGGGAGATGCAGAGTTTCAGTTCGATCTGGACTATGATGATCTGGAGTTAGTTTCTGGCCCAAAGATGGCAACTGATGACTACTTCACCAGAAACCCCTTCTCAAACGGGCGTTCCTCACTTGCAAAGCTCCATGAAAGCATCGAGGAGGAAGAGGATGAAACAGAGGAAGACCCGCCAATGCAAGAGAGGAGCTATTTCGATTCAGATGATTATTTTGAGAGAGACCCATCTCTTTCAAAGATTTCGATGTCGATGAAGAACACTCATATAAGCGAGACGGGGCAAAAATACCCGAAATTCAACGGAAACAGAGTAGTAGAGAACACGTCGAGTGCGAACGAGCAGGGACCAGGGATGAGTGCAAGCTTTGTGAAGGTAGCGGACATGAGAGAAGAGGAGTGGGCGATGTTCCTGGAGAGGTTCCATGAGCTGCTTCACCCAGCGTTCGCCAAACGCAAAACCGCGACTATGAGGAAGAGACAGAGACTGGGCACTTCATGCCAGTTTTGAGGGAAGAGGCAACAAAAGGACAGAGACAGGACAGTACGAGTAATATTTAGTACTTAGAGAGACAGGTATCGCGCTTGAGAACAGTACTACTATGGAGGCTTCGTTTGGTAGAGAGAGTAGTGCTTAGTCGTTTGGGGTTTTGCAGGCGATGACGTCACGACCACTCGCTGTGAAAAAAAATGTTTTCTTTTTTAATTTGGTTAACTGATGTAAATACCCTTTGACCCATCAAAGCCTAAAACCGAGGAGGAGACTGGAGAAATTCCCCCCTCTAGATTTCTTTTGTATTTTTTTTTTTGAGAATTGGTTTCTTTTGTGTTCTTTAATTTCCTCTGGCTTTGCATGTTTTATAAATAATAATAGTTTCACGAAGATAATTCTCTCTTTGTCTATGAAACTGGTAATTTTAAGAAAAGAGTTTCAGAGGTGTAACAGTAGTGAAAAGATGATGCCAAAAAATAAAAAAAAAGGACAAAGGTACTAGTGGGGACAAAAGTGGGGGATGTGTCAATTACGAAACAGCTGTTAAGGCCGTCCATAACATAACCCCTTTCATCATTTCGACGTTCTCAAGTCATGGACCCCCACTCCTACATGGCTTTGACCTAACTCCTCTCTCTCTCTCTCTCTCTCTCTCTCTCTCTCTCTCTCTCTCTCTCTCTCTCTCTGTTTATTTTGGCCTTTCGACCAGCTTCTGGGACATAAAGACACGCATAAGTAGATCGTGTCCTTTCGTCTCTCTCTCTCTCTTTATGATTCTATGAGTCGTACATGATGTCTTACGTGGTACATCATATGCCGTGTTATTCGTACTGCAACTTAGTTACTGTTCTCTGTCAAAAAGATTGTATTTTGATTCCGATTACATCCTTTTATACATATATTCCTATATTAATATTCCGATGCTTTTTTTTAAAAAAAAATATTTTGTTTTATATACAACTTTGCTATCTTTTACTGTGAATTTAAAAACAAAAAAAAGGGTTTGGAGAAGCGACAAAAAGGCGATAATTGCTCGTGGGTCGATTTCGAGTTGGTCGCACTCAACGCATACATCTTATGGACTTATCTTCTCGTCGGATAAACATCGGCGTTACATAAATTTCTTCCCCATAATTATATATTTTAGATCTTTAGTCCTTTTCTCTCTCTCTCTCTCTCTCTCTCTCTCTCTCTCTCTCTCTTTTTCGCTTTTCATGATGAGTTGTATATATTGCGTACTACATATATTCTCTATTGAAAAAAAAAATTACGTGATGAAAGTGTCTTTTTTTTTTTCTGAATGAAGATGATGATGTATATGCTAATGATGTGATAACAAGGGATTTTTTTTTAAAAAAAAAAAAGTGCAATGAGAGTATAATGCTTTTGATAATGGTTTCTTTATCGCCAACTTGTTCTTGGTTTGGTATGATGTGAGTTTTGGTCTCTCTCTTATCGTAATAAACCGATAATGCTCGATTGACAAAAGCGTGTAGTGACCATTACTTTTGTCCTCTTGTCCCTCTCACTCTCCCATGTCCAAATGCAATCTCACGGATCATATATTATATATCTTAGTTTGATCAAAAACTCAATTTTGTCTTTTTTTTTACAAGATTTGGTCCAATGAAATTTGAATCCGGGTTGAAACCACTTTGTGCCACCCAATCACTAGGTCACCCCATTTGGGTAACTCAATTTTGTTTTGGTTTCGAATGATGATCTCGATCCATATTTGTTAGAGATAAAAACAAGATTATTGCAATAATCTGAAATCCAAAGCCTTCGATCTTTGAAGTTATGGAATTCTATCTAACGTTCCCCGAGAGTTTTCAACATTCTTATATTCAGATCCCTGGACTCAACTTTTGGTATTGTATTTCTGCTCATCCTCTTTTAAGAAATTGTTTTGTCGGAAATGTGATTCTATGACAAAGATGTTCGATATCTTGATCGGTTCTTGAATGATCTTTCCATAATCCACGACCGAATTTATCATATGACTATACATTCATATATCTATTTAAAGGTACAAAAATTTTGATTTTCATGGCTATACTCAAGGAAAAGTAAGATACATGACTTCATTTTATCAAAGTCCAATAGGAAGAGGAACAACCGAAAAGGTGAACATATATAACAAATACATTCCAAAACGGGACAATATATATATGTATATATGAAGGGATATATGGTTTTAATTAGTTTATATATGCCTCCAAGGTCTCTCGGCGAGGCTAACACACTCACCATGCCTAAAACAATCGACGAGATGATCTATCGTTAGCCCTGCGGCTTGCATGAACGAATATACGATCACCGGACCGACGAATCTGAATCCTCGTTTGATCAAATCTTTGCTTATTATCTCTGCTTTCGGTGTTCTAAGCGGTACGTTCCTCGGATACTTGAACCTGTTGATTACTGGTTTGTAGTCCATGAACCCCCACATGAAGCTGCTGAATGATCCGAATTCCTTCGCCACCTGTAAAATTTTCTTCCTTTGTCAAGTTATCTCAATCTAATAGTTTCCACTTGCTTGATCAATCTATGCCATGCCTTGTAATTTTTGTAACCATTGTTTGCATTTCATCGGAGCTCAAACCCATTGGGGGTGTTTTTGTATAAGAGAGACATTAGGGTCTAATTGAAGATTTTGAATAAAATAGAGGGGCATATTTGAGAAATAAAAATTTTCTTCCTTTGTCAAGTTATCTCAATCTAATAGTTTCCACTTGCTTGATCAATCTATGCCATGCCTTGTAATTTTTGTAACCATTGTTTGCATTTCATCGGAGCTCAAACCCATTGGGGGTGTTTTTGTATAAGAGAGACATTAGGGTCTAATTGAAGATTTTGAATAAAATAGAGGGGCATATTTGAGAAATATATTGCGGAGATACGAGAAGATTTGGTAACTAACCCAAATCGGAATTATAAATCTATTTGTTCCTAAGTATCAGCATTACAGGATTGTACTTTCCTTGTTCTGTTTTAGGTTAGCTTACGTCTCTTACATATATAAAAACTTTGTAAGCTCTGAAAATTCAATAAGAAGAACACAGCCGCATTATGCAATTCTTCATCCTTGCTTGATATTTATCATGGTATCAGAGCACGAACCCTTCTAAATCTTACTACGAAATTTCAATCTCATGACGACCCCGACCCCGACCAATTCACCTCCGACCCAGACCACGCCGCCAACAATGGCACGACCGACTGTTGCTGAACCTGTTCCAGCTCCACGAAGAACTATTTCTCCATATGATTTAACCCCGAGCGACAACCCCGGCCTGATTCTCTCACAGCCTTTGTTGCGTGGAGAAAACTATGATGAATGGGCGATCAATATTCGCCAAGCTTTGAAGTCCCGAAAGAAATTCGGTTTTGTCGACGGAACTATTCCACAACCGATTGAAACTTCCCCCGATTTTGAAGACTGGGATACAAATAACGCACTCATTGCCTCTTGGATCAAGAACACTCTTGACTCCAATATCCGATCTGATGTTGTGCATCGTGAACTGGCCCAAGACCTTTGGGATTATCTGAAAAGGAGATTCGGCAGATCCAATGCTCCTCGACTGCTAAAGATCCGAACTGATCTCGCTAATTGCCGCCAACAAGGGATGACGGTCGCGGCATATTTTGGTAAGTTAACCAAACTGTGGGATGACTTAGCCAATTTCCGTTCCCTCAAGTATTGCAAGTGCAATCACTGTACATGTGATGTTGGCGGGACTCTTGAAAAAGAACGTCAAGAAGACAGGTTATTTGAATTCTTGTTGGGACTCGATGACTCAAGATATGCGATTGTTCGCTCAAACTTACTCTCTCGTCTTCCTCTTCCAACTTTGGAGGAAGCTTACAACATTGTCTCGCAAGATGAAGATGCTAAGCATATCATTCAAACTCACGATGAAAGACCAGACGTCGCAGCCTTTTCAGTCCGAACTTCTCTGAAACCCCGACCTAAAGATGATGACAAAGACAAGACGATCCTCTGCACCCACTGTGGTAGATCTGGCCACTTAGCTGAAAGCTGTTTTCGGCTAATCGGATATCCCGATTGGTGGGGCGAGAGACCACGAAACAGAACAACAGTTGCTCGAGGGAAAGGAACATCATCTGATCGTCCTCGGGGAGCTGTTGCCCGAGCAAACGTGACCCACGTCTCATCTCTCCCACATGCGCCTCCCTCAACGGATGCAGAAAAGCCCATGCTGTCGGGCATTACCCAAGAACAGTGGAACAACCTCATGTCTCTGCTTAACTGCTCCAAAGTCAACAATCAGGAAGATATATCTGGTAAGAAATTTTCAGCCCCTTGGATACTTGACAGTGGTTGTTCTCAACATATGACTGGAATAATCTCGTCCTTGGTTGATATTACTTCTATTCCTCCGTGCTCCGTCATACTTCCCGACAACAGAACAGTTTCTGCGTCTCTCTCTGGATCAGTGATTCTCGGGCCCAATCTACGTCTCTCAAATGTGCTGTTTGTTCCGGGATTGCATTGCCAGCTGATTTCTATCTGTCAGATGATGGTTGACACTGATTGTTATGTTACGTTTGCTCCTTCCTTCTGTATAATTCAGGACCGGACTTCCAAGACGCTGATTGGAGCGGGTGAGCAACGATCAGGTTTATTTTACTACAGAGGAGCGGCTACTTCAGCAGTAACTCGGACACAGAAATCTCAACAAGCTGATCTTTGGCATCAGCGGTTGGGTCATCTTTCTCCAAAGGCACTGTCAAAGATTTCCGCTCTTGATGTTTCAGCTGTTTCATTTTCTGATTCGGATATTTGTGATGTTTGCCTCAGAGCAAAACAAACACGAGAACCTTTTCCATTGAGTCGAAATAAGACATCAGCCATTTTCGAGCTTGTCCATTGTGACATATGGGGACCATATAGATCACCTTCTTTTTCTGGAGCGCGGTATTTTTTAACTATTGTGGATGATTTTTCCAGAGGAACATGGATTTTTTTGATGAAAGGGAAGCATGAAACTCAAACCAAGCTGCGAGATTTTATTGCACTTGTTGAACGTCAGTTTAACGCAGCAGTGAAAACAATAAGATCTGATAACGGCTCGGAATTTATCAGCCTTCGACCTTATTTTTCAGCACAAGGAATCCTACACGAAACCTCTTGTGTAGGTACACCGCAACAAAATGGTCGTGTTGAGAGGAAACACCGCCATATCCTCAACGTTGCTCGGGCTTTGCTTTTTCAGGCAAACCTTCCCATTGATTTTTGGGGAGAGAGCGTCTTGACGGCAGCATATCTGATAAACAGGATCCCATCATCTGTTCTTGAAAATAAAACCCCTTATGAGGTTCTTCATGGCCATTCTCCAGGATATAGCCATCTGCGTGTATTTGGTAGCTTGTGCTATGCTCATACACCGAGCAAAACCAAGGACAAATTTGAACATCGAAGCTCTCGCTGTGTTTTTTTAGGCTATCCATATGGTCAGAAAGGTTGGAGATTATATAATCTCGACACGAAACAGATGATGGTCTCCCGAGATGTGGTCTTTGTTGAAACGATTTTTCCTTTTTCCGACAAGGCTGAATCGACGGCTTCACCAGTAGCTATGCAGCCTACACCTGTATATATACCTGATGATGAAGACCCAGCTGTTTTGGTCCCGCATCCGCTGCCTCAATCTGCTTCCTCGAGCACATCTGCAACCGAGAATTCATCAGAGGAGATTATACCACAATCTCCCATCATGTCTGAACCATCATCGTCATCTTCTTTAGTACCACCTGAAACTGATCCTATGCTTGTTGCTACAGTACCATCTTCGCCAGACACATCCTCTTCCCTGCTACTTGGTCGCGGTCAGAGGCAAAAGTACAAAAACATATTGCTGAAGGATTTTATTACCAACTCTGTGACTGTCGCATCAGGTACCTCATTCCCTCTTGAGAATTACCTATCATATGACCGACTATTTCCCAGGCACAGAGCATTCCTCGCCAGACTCACAGAAGAGACAGAACCCCGATCATTTTCCGAAGCTTCTATAGATGATCGATGGAAAAAGGCAATGTCTGATGAAATCTCTGCTCTTCAACACAATCGGACATGGACACTGGAACCTTTACCGCATCACAAGAAAGCTATAGGATGCAAATGGGTTTACCGAATTAAGTACAAGTCTGATGGAAGTGTTGAACGGTATAAAGCTCGACTCGTTGTCTTAGGAAACCGACAAACCGAAGGTATTGATTACAACGACACTTTTGCTCCTGTGGCAAAAATGGTTACCGTCAGAACATTTCTCGCAGTTGCGGCAGCCCGTAATTGGGATGTTCATCAAATGGACGTCCACAACGCCTTTCTCCATGGTGATTTATCCGAAGAGGTATACATGAAACCTCCCCCCGGATTCCAATTCTCCACACCTAATGTCGTATGCCGGCTTCGCAAATCACTTTATGGGCTAAAGCAAGCGCCACGTTGCTGGTTTGCTAAGCTCACTATGGCATTAACGAAGTACGGTTTCCGACAAACGGAATCTGATCATTCCTTGTTTATTTTGAAGACCACGACCACTCGTCTACATGTTCTGATATACGTCGATGATCTTCTTCTTACGGGTGATTCTCCTCAAGCAATGGTTGACTTCAAGACATATCTGAACCGATGCTTCAAAATGAAGGATTTGGGAAGTCTAAAGTATTTCTTAGGCATTGAAGTAGCCCGAAATTCCACTGGGATCTCCTTATGCCAGCGGAAATACACGCTTGACTTAATTGCTGAGACTGGATTATTAGCCAGTAAACCATCGCAGTTTCCATTGGAGCAACACCATCGTCTCACAATCAGTGACAGTGCCGCCATTCAAGATCCAGAACGCTACAGAAGACTTGTTGGCAAATTACTTTATCTCCTTGCAACTCGACCTGATATCACTTATGCTGTCCACATTTTATCGCAGTTTATGCAGAACCCTCGGGAAGATCATTGGCAGGCTGCTCTCAGGGTCGTTCGGTACTTAAAGCTTAATCCGGGCCAGGGTATTCTATTACGTTCTGATTCTGACTTACGACTCTATGGCTGGTGCGACTCAGACTGGGCCGGAGATCCTCGGACACGACGTTCTCTATCCGGTTACATTATACAGCTTGGCTCCTCCCCAGTCTCTTGGCGTTCGAAGCGGCAACCTACTGTCTCTCTCTCTTCCGCTGAAGCTGAGTACAGAGCAATGGCCGTCACAACTTGTGAGCTACTCTGGCTCAAAGCTCTCCTCTTCTCGCTCGGTGTTCATCATTCTGACGCCATGATTCTCAACTGTGACAGTCAACCAGCTCTTCACATTGCGGCAAACGACGTATTCCACGATCGTACGAAGCATATCGAGGTCAATTGTCATTTCCTCCGACATCACATCAAGAACGGCCTAATCTCGACTCGTCATGTTTCTTCATGCGCTCAACTAGCGGACATCTTTACCAAAGCACTCGGTCAAAAGGAGTTCGCTATGTTCTTAACCAAGTTGGGCATACACAATGTGTACGCTCCCACTTGAGGGGGGGTATTGCGGAGATACGAGAAGATTTGGTAACTAACCCAAATCGGAATTATAAATCTATTTGTTCCTAAGTATCAGCATTACAGGATTGTACTTTCCTTGTTCTGTTTTAGGTTAGCTTACGTCTCTTACATATATAAAAACTTTGTAAGCTCTGAAAATTCAATAAGAAGAACACAGCCGCATTATGCAATTCTTCATCCTTGCTTGATATTTATCAAAATAGAGCTTGCCTTGACAATGCATTTGGCGTTGTCCACAATGCATCTCACTCTGCACTCCTGCAACGTTATTGCTTTGTTTGATGCAATCTCTGTTATCTCTTTCTCTCCCATTTTGGCCACAAGATTTGGATCAAACCCAACAAATGCCTCTCTATTTTCACATTTTAACAAACAAACCCTTCAATGCTAATCAAACAACCACTAAAAACTCTTACTATAAAATCATAGCAAATACAAGTAACATACACGTATAAATGTATATATACGATATATAAATAAATAGATTAAGGAAGATGTATAGTATAAAGTTGTAGGTCACTATATATACAACAATTCTTGACAAGAATGGATACCTAAAAAGTTCTTTTCGTTTGAGAATCTCAGTCCAGTTGAAGTCCATAAGCATGCCCGACATGGCAAGGAGTTCAAACAGCTGGCTGTTTCATTCATCATCATCATCATTCATCATTAGGCTAATTAATTACATTGACTATTGTAATTAATGTACCAATTAAGAAAATGACCAGCGCCCTCAATTCCTATTAAATGATTATATGTTTGTTAAGCTGATTAAATCTCATAATTAGGACTTCATCTTACTTGTCATCATAGACAGGGACCCCCCATTGCTGGTCATGAAAACTCACGTAAGCTTCGTCTACATTAATAAACAAAAGAAACCTTGATGATGATGATTTTGGGTTAAAATCACACTCATTTTAGTGTCACATTATGTAATATGAAGAGATCATACCGCTGTTCTTGGTAATCCAATTACACCTCCTCGGCTCACCGTTGTTTGAATCCAGAGATTGAAGCTGTTCTTGGTGTTGCTGTGGAACGTTTCGGGGAAGATACGGCGTTTCTCTTCTTTGCGGAGAGTTAGAGATGAGGCCGAGGGCGAGAGAGATCTTCTGCTCCAACGTGGAATTAGAATCAGTGGCACCGAAGGAATCGTTGGAGTTCTGAGAAAGCGACAGGGAGATGGAGGAGAGGGAGAAAGAAGAGGAAGTGCTTCGTTGGAGGGCGATGGGGTAGATTCTCTTCAAGTGTTTAGTGAAGAAATTCGAGCTTTGCTTCGTCTCTTTCTCCCTAACGCTCTTGCTCTTCTCCACAACTCTCTTCTTCGTACCTTGTATGTACATGTTTTTCTTTTGAACTAAGAGACAAGACAAGAACAGGCAACACAACTACTTTGTTTCGGATATTTCTATATTGACAGGTTTTGGAACATGCAAAGTGAAGATGTCTCAATTTTTAAAAAAGAAATTGCGAGGGAATTTAAGGAAGTGAGTTATGTGGTTACAAGAGAAGCCACTCCCACCTAAGTTGGTGAAATGTGAATTTCATGTTTGTGAAATTTCACCATTTTTCTCTTCTTGGAAAGATAGGATGATGATCTTACTATATGATAATGGAAAAAGACAGTCCACAATTTCATATTAAATTAAGTCTGTAAGTTTCTAATTATGGATTGGTCCGTAGAATTTGACAGAACGCTCGAATCCTCTTCTTTGTTAAACTATATGGAATATAATATAGCTTCAATGCACATATCACGAAAGGTGAGATGAGAGGTATCATTTGGTAAAATTGATTCCTCTCATTTTGTGTGTTTGTAACATTTATACAAAACCTTCTAATTGTTTTTGTGCATAATTATTATTCGCAAAACTTATATAAAATCAAATTTTATTTCAACCGGTTGGACTATGTGAGTTTAGATTTGATTCAAACCATGCTGATTGATACGGACATGCAGTAATTATATAATGATTTGTGTTGTGTATATACTAATAGTCATGAATTTGGCCGTAAACTAATAGTGTAAACAAATTATTCGTAGCTTCTACGCATTGCGCCACGAAAGCTTTCATGACCGAAATTAACATGCGGTCCATATAGACAAAGAAGTCTCATCCCTCTCATTGTGTTGTTTGCTATTAAAGTAATGCGTATGTGAAAATTGGTACGTAGAGAACGACTCCGATTGCTCAATTGAGCTAAACCGGAATAAATAGAAGATTTCGAACCGGAATTTTCAGTTGAACCGGATTTGGTTGGTTGGAACTTTGAAAGCCGAGAGAATAATGTGCATCAAACCCTAAGACTAAAACCCTGAACCCTTGCCGGGAAACTTTAACGTCTCTCTCTCTCTCCGGCGACCCCGTTTTCTCACCCCCAATCAATCAAATTCGCTTAATTTTCCCGAGAAACGAACTGGGGAACTTCCAAAATTCCCCCTTTCGAAACCCTACTTGCCGAATTCCATGCTCTGTAGACGGATCACCTTGAATTCCTGCAAGGTACTGCGTCTTCTCTCTCATTTTTCTGCCCTCTTATCCACGAAATCCTCCTCCTCTGTCGCAAAACTCTACGAAAGACCCTTTTCCCCGACCAATTTTTCTATAGACCCTAAAAACCCAGTTCGGGAGATTCTTCTGGGGATGAAGACGTTGGGATTCAAGGAGTTTCTCCACGGGCATTGTTTTCGAGGCGTTGTTTCGGAGCTGAGTCAGGTTCATATCGATCAAATCATCAGTGAATTGATGTCCGAGAGCCCTGATCTTTCGGTCTGGTTTTTCAAGGAGTTGAAAGATATGTATGAATTTCGCCATTCGAGGTTCTCTAGTTTGTTGGTTTCGCATGTTTTAGCAGGACAAAGACGCTTCAAAGAGCTGGAAATGATTCTAGTACAATTGCTGCAACAAGAAGGCAAGTCTCTTTTCTTTTTTCTTTTGTGCGGTAAATTTGACTCGAAGCCGTTTTGTAATTGCAACTAAAAATGATGCTTGATTCAAGCTTATTGCAAGTGAATATGGGGAATTCGATCAACAAAATCTCAGGTTTTATTGAAAGCTTAGGACTTTTTTCGAGTTTGAATCGCAATTGGTGTAGATGAATACATGGAAAGTGGAAACCGACTGGACTTGTGTTTTTCTCTTTTGTCTTTGTTAGGGTGTTGTTTTGGTTTGATTTATATAAGAAATGTAGGGATTAAGTCGATGATGAATCTCACGACATGTTGCTGATTATATGTTGTTGTCTGTCTATTAGATTCCTGCCTAAAGATACTTGAAATAATCCTCACTTTCTGGTTTATAGATTTTCATGATTTCTTTTAGGCTCTGGTTCATCAGCTTTTCTTTGTGAGCTTCTCTTAAATTGCTTCAGAGAGTGGGAATCTACGGGAGTAGTATGGGATATGTTATTGTTTCTTTGTTCGAGATCTAAAATGATGCATGATGATGCCCTTTACATTCTTGCCAAGATGAAGGATCTGGACTTGAAAGTCTCGACACATGCTTACAACTCAATCTTGTACAACTTCAGAAACACTGATATGATGTGGGATGTGTACAATGAAATTGATGCTAGTGGGGAATCCAAGAACGATCACACATATTCCACGGTTGTAGATGGCTTATGTCGGCAAGGGAAGCTAGAAGATGCCATTTCATTCCTCAGGAGTTCGGAGTGGAAGGATATTGGTCCTTCTGTTGCCTCTTTCAACAGTATCATGTCAAAATACTGTAAATTGGGTTCTGTAGATATTGCGAAGTCATTTTTCGGCACAATGTTTAAGTGTGGATTGGTTCCCGACATATATAGCTTCAATATTCTTATACATGGACTCTGTCTAGCTGGTTCTATGGAAGAAGCTCTAGGGTTGTCTAATGATATGGGGAAGCACGGGGTAGAACCTGATGCCATAACATACAATATTCTTGTGAAAGGGTTCCATCTTCTGGGTATGATGAGTGGGGGTTGGAAGATCGTTCAAGAAATTCTAGAGGCCAATGGTTTCAGACCTGAGCTTGTGGCATATTCCATTGTAATTCATGGCCTCTGCAAGAATGGAGAATTCGAGTTGGCTGCTCGATTGTTCAGAGAAATGTATACCAAGAGAATTCATCCGAGTTCTATGAGTCATGGTGCTATTCTGCTTGCTTTATGTCGGAAAAGGATGCTACTTGAGGCAAGAGAGCTTCTGGACTCTCTGATATCCTCTGGCTCTGCACTGGATGTTATTTTATACAATATTGTAATTGATGGATATGCAAAAGAAGGTTGCATTGAGGAAGCATTACAATTATACAATCAAGTGATTAAGAATGGTCTAACTCCTACTATAGCGACTTTCAATTCTTTGATTTATGGGCTCTGCAAAACACAGAATATAGCTAAGGCTAGCGTGGTGCTGAATGCCATGAAGTTGTATGGAATAGTCCCAAGTGTTGTGAGTTACACAATTCTGATGAATGCATATGCTGACTGTGGAAATACCGTCGGCATATACGAACTGCTTCAAGAAATGAAAGCGGCTGGAATCCAAGCCACCCATGTCACTTACTCAGTGATTATTAAAGGGTTTTGCAAACAGCAGAGACTGAAAGAATGTCATCAGTTGCTCGGGCACATGTACTCCGAGGGTGTTACTCCAGATCAGATCACTTACAATACTATAATTCAATGTCTATGCAAAGCCAAAGATCTGAGTAAGGCTTTTGAGTTATTCCATGAAATGAAATCTCGGAATCTTGAACCTACACCTGCCACTTATGATATTCTGATCAACGGTCTTTGCTCATACAGTAAACTAAGGGAGGCTGACAGATTTCTGTATTCCCTTCAAGAAGATGGTGTCAGTTTGTCAAGAGTTGCTTATACCACATTAATCAAGGCACATTGTGTAAAGGGTGATTCTGTAAAGGCAGTACGTCTCTTTCTTGAGCTGTTGAACAGAGGATTTGATGTTTCTATCAGGGACTACAGTGCTGTGATCAATCGGCTGTGCAAGAGATTCTTAGCAAGTGAAACTAAATTTGTGTTCTGTCTGATGTTATCCAAGGGGATTTCCCCCGATTCAGACATTTGCAAAGCGATTCTCCGATGTTTTCATGATAAAGGTGATGTCAAGTCAATCGATGAGCTGCTTGCCATGATGATCAAATCAGGTTTATTTCCTGATTCGTAGAAGGCGACATACATTCTTGTCTGTTTTCTGTCTTATCTGCTGGAAAGGACATCCTTTCGGTAACGGAGCTAGTCCATGAGGTAACTGTGTTGTGAGCTTTGTCTATACCAAAAGCCAGAGCTATCTAATGCATGATTCTGTTTTCTTGATGCTCTCTTTTGACAGATTATGAACCAAGCATGCCACAGGATAGTAAAAACTGGCCTGTTGCAGTGCGACCGGATATTTTGAAGGACCGAGGTGTGTGCTATATACTTTCAATTTAGTAGCAAGTCTGATCATCATGTGAATTTCTTCAAATGGCATGTATATTTACCATTCAAATAGTGATATTTTCTGTTCTGTTTTTTAAAATCAAGAATTTGAGAAATTCAGGACGTCTTTATCTTTTCCGTTGCCATATCAACTTACATACTTTTACGGGTTTTGATTCTCCCCTTGTCTAGTTTGTCAATGAAACGAAAGAGCAGCTTTTTACTGGTTTCAACTATGCGGCTGGTGGGTGTGGAATGATGTTTCCTGAAACCAGAATGGAATCTCGGATACAAAAATATGTATGTATGTACATCTTTGCATTGGCTTCAAATCTACTTCTAATATTCAACAAAATTTGACATGAACATTACACTCATTGCATACAGGATATAAGCTGCCTTTACCGCTATGACTTGGGCTATATATCTGATGGAATTTAACCATGACACTGATACATTGCCCATGTTATATCTTTCAGCATTTCTTAATTTATTTTCTTTTGAAATCAGACTCAAAAGTTTCTACAGAAGTTGCACAAGCAAAGAAGTTCTTCATCCACAACATCAGGCCACACTTTGAGAGAGTTTCAGTGAGAAGATAGACCGGTGAAATCAATATTTACCACATGAAGCTTGAAAAAAGAGCCTTTTAGGTACTGAGACTTCATTTATTCAGATTATTTCAACTTGATCCTGTTAGATCTACCGCCTATTCGGGTTTGCTTGAACATTCTAAATCCATATTGCCCTCATGGTTATTACAGTGGAAACTAGCTTTTGCCTCTCACCTGACACCCGGTGCCAATGAAGGGAGACAGAGATTTCTCGATACCCGTTTCATCGGACTCAGATCACAATATTTCACATAGGCGGTCCGCTGCTTCCACGAGACGACAACCTGCCAAGCCTTGAAGATCATAAGACCCGGGTAACTTTGAACTGTAGTAATATTAAACATATGTTTTTGCATTGCACAACAGAGGAAACAACAACAACACACTTGTATATAGTTTAAGGAAAATTCAAGTGAAAAAGCTGAGCATATCAGAAGATATGCTACTACAAGACAAAACCCATATGATATTTCATATATATTTTTTCCATCTTATATATATATATATATATATGTTATACATATTCATATATAGAGAATTTTCTCTTCATGATATGTGTGAATGGGTTCAGTTGTTCTTGGGGGGATGGTGCCTTGCTCTCCAATAATCAGCAGTGTAGGCAACAAGTCCATCCTCATCAACACTTTCTCTTGCCTTTGTCTTTGCGATTGGTGTGTTCTTCGGCATCATCTTTGTCATCTTCTTGCCAAACTCTTCAACATTTTCACTTTCCACGCCATTGTGATCCCCATTCATCAGTTTTCTTCCTCTGACCATTGCAGTGTCGTCATCAATTCCCTGTTTTGCATTTGGTTAATGTCTCGAACCAAATCCATATTAAACAATCGATATTGAACCTTCCACATATATATGTATATACACACACCAGTTTTGGAGGTGGATTCACATATATATATATATATATATATATGTATGTATACTTCGGTGAAGAAATATTTTGTACATTCACCTTTCTGGTTGAAACAGCATCAATACTGGAACCTTCAATCCCGTCTCCTGAGGCGCAACAGAAAAAGGGACAAAATGTTGTCTTCACACTTTTTAACATTATAATATAACCAAAAACAGAAGGAAAAAAGAAAGGATACGTAGACATGCATGGGACCAAAAAGAAACAAAAAGCCCTTGTAAAGTTTCCTCTCACTTGAGATGGCTGACTTATATTGTTTATATGTGCATATATTCGTCCTCGAAATGAAGTTTTACGTATCATAATAAGTAGATTCTAAGTTAACTACAACTTATCTTCGAGAATTATGCATGGGAATATAATCTATACAGTGGTTATAATTAAATTAAATGGGCTTTGGAAAGATATTAATGAACAGACAGAGAAGAGAGACAAACCATGAACAAGTGCGTGTCCAAAGGAGAGATGAGAAGTGAAGAACAAGTGCATAATCATAACCAGACACAGAATCTTCGAACTATTCATGTCTTCTTTTGTTTCTTTTGTCTTCCTTTGGGAGTTTTGCTGATTTTGTGTGTGAGATCGGACGAAGGAGAGTTGTTTGAGATTTTAATTGATTTGATGACAAATCGATCGAGTTAGGGTTTATATAGGGGGGATGAACGAGGAAACATAAGGCCATGCATGGTCAAAGCCCTTTTCTTTTACCGAAACACGTCTCTCTCTATCGACGTGTAGAGAGATAGATGGTTACGAAGTTTTATAATCCTCGATAACCATGATAAAGTTTCAGAAATTTTTACGAAATTGCCATTACTTACTTTCGTAGAAACGGTGAAATATTTGCAGTCAAATAAGTAAACGTGTGAATTCGAATAAACAAATTGTGACATCTAATGATTACGTGGCCAAAAGTCCAACATTCTTAAATTTTGGACAGTTATTTGATTATTAGGTTAAAACTGTTATTGCAGAATTTTTTTATGAAAAAAAATGAAAAGGGGAAGACAAAAATGCATAAATGGTGGATGTAAGCACATGTGTCTCGTTTATGGAAAGCATTTCCATTTCCCAATCTCAAAATTCTTCAATCACAAGAAATATCATACTCAATTCTTTTAGATGTTCTAATTACCTGTACGGACAATAGAACGTGGAAAGAAAATGGGACTCACATCACATGCATACATATCAACATGTACATATATATATATATACATGCATGCGTGTATATAGAAACACATACACCGTCGATAATATTTCAAACAAAATTTACCAAAACTTATCAAATTATAAGAAAACATTTGTATTCTTGTTATATATATTATCATATTTTTTTGACAATAAAATATAAACCAAATAAATAATAAAATAATACCTTAAGTTAATCTTATAAAATTTCTATATTTTTTTTAAATAAAAAATGTTAATGCAATACATCATTAATTAAAAAAAGGCATGTCATAGCATAATCAAGATCAAACTATAAGAAAAAATTCTGAAATTTCTATACCTTCCTTCTCCCGAAATCCCACTATTGAAAAACAAAAAGATACAAAATAACTAGAAGCAAGAAGCCATATCAATCAATAATTTGTGATTCAAAGTAAAAGACGACTTACTGTGGTAAATATTTTGTTAATTAGTATAAGAATAACGTGTGCTTCGTTTCGGTTTTCGAATTAAGAATTCTGTAGATCTTTTTACAGCATGAACAACACTCTCGCACGTATTGGTATGTGAAAATGCTTTGGGAAATGCCAAGGCATCGAACGAGGCGACCGAAATGTGGTCCGTTAAAGGTTGAAATTGGTAAATAAAAAATAATAATAATAATGATAATAATAACGAATTTATAACGTAAAATGCAAGGCAAAATTCGTGTGTGTTTTGTGCTTGTCTGCCTCCGACCCGATTTCCCATAACCAACTTTTTCAAATACTCTCATAATCCATCGTACTTATAAAAATCTCGATTCTCCTTTGGATTATTCGGTTTGAAAATTGATATAGATTATCAAATCTAATATACCTCAAGTGATTCAAGAAGTAGAGTGTATATATATATGTGTATGTATATATATGTGTGTGTGTGTGTGTGAATTTGAGAGTGGACTATGAGATGAATGGTATGAACATGACCATTTCATGAATGCATTGGATTGCTAAAATATATATTGATTCAGCCCAAGTTAACCTAACCTAAGTTTTTAATTTCATTTTATAAAATAACAGCTCAAGATAGTAAGGAAACACTAACAAAATCACTTAGCAAAATCGAAGACGTCGGTCCTAAATTTTTTATATTATTTCTGTACAAATTTAATATATGATTTTTTATTATATATTGTGGTGATTCAGTGGGTGTGTAACCTTAAGATCTATGGTCTCTCTATTTTCCATAATTGGAAATTGTGTCCGTTTCGTTACATGCAAAACACATGCCCTCCACCTATTAATCTTACTAATGACTTGACCCACACGCCATTAAATATCTTGTTTTTAAATGCATATATGAATATATTTGCATACATTTTCCTTGTTATATATATATATATATATAATCATGTGTATAATTCCAAATAAATGAAAAAATCTATAACATCTTTTCTTATCTTTTGACATATGCTATAAGATAATCATACAGTTTTTTTTTTAACCAATATCACGACGATTAAAAATTTGCTCCTGGTAACGTTTCTAAGAACAAGGCTTTGATGGGCCAAGAAAGTAGAGAATTTGGACCCCCGAAGAAACCTTTAACGTAGAATTATTGGGCCTACACATCAAGCCCATTAATGGTCTTTTATACATTAAGCCCAAGGCCCATTCAGGTAAATACAGAGGTATATTTCATTCCTGCCCAAATTATTTTTTAAAATTACGAAATTGTCCATCAATGAGGCGTAAAAGACAATTTTCACCTTCCATTGTCTTTCTTGTCGTCGGTTTTACGAATAGTTTTTAAAAAAAAAATATGATTATAATTATTGAAAAATAGCATTAACGACTATTTGTAGCCAGACATAAATAGTAACACGGAATACAATATTTATCAATTTCTTGGTCGAGAATTGGGATGAAATTGGTGCCGATCCAATTAGTGTATTTATTACGTAATTGACAAATATAATTAGAACTTCTAAAATATAGGGAGTATCCCGCCAATGATTAAGTATTAAAGATATAAGTAAATATAAAAAAAGTATAATTAAGGTGTTAAAATTCGAAAGAAAGGAGGGGCCATTTCCTAAGTAATGATTTGGTTTAGCTTTATGTCCCTCCAATTAGTTTTATTAATAATTCTTTTTGGGCCATTTTCTTCTCCACAGCTTATCATTATCCCCCTTTTCCCTTTTGCATTAAATCTTTATTAGCTTTTTTTATAGCTAGATTTTCTTTTTTTGTGATGCAACGAGCCTCTAGAAACAACATTATATATATATATATATATATATATATTCACAATAACGTTATGTGTAGATGTGCGTGTATTGATATATGCTGTATTTATATGTAAAAAAAATCAAATTGACACATGGATGTAACTATATATATAATATGTATACAATGGACAATGATCTAGTATGAGAATGAGACTATTTTTTTTATTGATCTTCTAATTAATTTATTTTTCACCAATTTAGATGTCATTTTTTTTGTACCATATGTGCAATTTTATATGTTTATGATATAATTATTTGACCACGTACGTAGTATCTGTAACACTGGAATATATACAATTATATTAAGATATATAGATTCCAAGGAAATTAAACCATAACATTTCAGCCCCGAAATACAAATAAATAGAGAAAGAAACCTTAAACCGAGAAATCAAACAAGGAAAGAGAAACAGATTTGTACAATTAGGGGCTAATCTTGTGTTAAACCTTAATCCTAGCCATATTTAGACGAAATAAAGAATTGATTTCCCCTCGCAATTTAACAATCCCTAACATACATTTTCCCCGACAGCCAAACAGAAAGAAAAGACATAACAACCCTATCTCTGTTCAGAAGATATCATCCCACTCACTCACCACTTAGCCTCAAACCAGAGACAACCCAAACACCAAAAAAAAAATCTCAAGAAATGGGGACTGCCACATCGACAATGGCGGCGAAGCTGGCGTTTTATCCGCCGGATCCGCCGTCGTACACGGTGGTGGAGGAGGAGACGACGGGGAAGATGAGAATATCGACGGACATGCTCCGTCACCGGAGAGATGACGTGGACGTCCTCAAGACAGCAACCAAGCGCGGGAACGAAATCGTTGTCATGTTCGTCAAGAACCGTACGGCAAAACTTACCCTACTTTACTCTCACGGCAACGCAGCGGATCTCGGTCACATGTTTCTCATCTTCACCGAACTTAGTCATCATCTTAATGTCAATCTCATGGGGTTAGTTTTTGTTCCTTTCTTCTTCTTCTTCTTATACGCATGAAGACGAAAGTAATTATATATAAGTAATGTTATCTATAATCACGTACGCATGTTGTTATGTATAGTTTATACTTGCATTCTTTGATATATATGATCTCTTTTTTAAACCTTATAAGATATGAAGGGCTATTTACTGAAATTTTCACGTACGACTAGATCGTGTTTGAATCATGTACCTAATCTTTGTTTATTCAAAATATATACTAATCGCGGTCATTATAAACATCCGTTAAGTTGCTTGAATTTGATCTTCGTGGATGGCGAGAAAATTCCATTTTTAATTTGTTTTTCTTGCTTTTTTTTTACTGGTTTGATCCGAGGTTATAAGTTGAAAACAATACAAGTTTCATGAGGAAACGAATATTATATTGGAGATTAATTACTTGGGGTGACTGATTGATTAGATGTCAGACAATCCAGAACATTTTTTTTTAATCTATGATGGATTTCTGTGATGATAATTGCAGATACGATTACTCTGGATATGGCAAATCTTCTGGTAAGGTATGTTCTTTATTCATTATATATATATATATATATATATATAAAAGATTTTTAAATTAATTTTTGGAGACGTTGCTGTCATATCAAAACAGCCACATTAGGTATAACCACGTGTAATAATAATTCTCTTAAAGAGACAAAGGAACAATTTTTTTTTTCTTTCTAAAGGGGCTTCCCACATTCTTTTATTAAATTAGTTTCCCCCATAAATCAAGTTCTATGATTTCGGAATCAATATTCGTTCTTTTATTGATTAACTTATTTCATGGGTGCAAATTTTATCACAATGTTTTCTATAATAAAATCATACATTACAAAACAATCTGTTCCAAGTTTAGAGACTTGCACACATATGATACGTTCTTGTTCGTGTATATAAAAGTATAAACACGTAAATTGATTGGTGTGCATAAACATGGTTTTGGTTTTATATGATATGTATAAATTTCATATATATATATATATATATATATATACACGTGACATTAAAGTGATAAAGTCGGATGATGATTTTGGAGTAAATGTTGAAAGCCAAGCGAGCAAGACACGTACGCGGACATAGAGGCTGCTTACAAGTGTCTAAGAGAAACGTACGGAGTGAAGGAAGAAGACGTGATTCTGTACGGTCAGTCTGTAGGGAGCGGACCGTCTCTAGAACTGGCCACTCATCTGCCTCGTCTTAGGGCTCTTGTCCTTCACAGCCCCTTCTTGTCCGGCCTCCGCGTCATGTACCCCGTCAAGCGATCCTTCTGGTTCGACATTTACAAGGTTCTTTCTTTTTCATATTTTTGCCACAAGTGTTGAATCGAGAGATCGGTTCGATGAACAAAACTAACAATTTTTATTTTCATGCGATGCAGAATATCGATAAAATAGGACTTGTGGACTGCCCTGTACTTGTGATTCATGTAAGTGTTATTCTTCTTTTCTATCACACACACACACACATATATATATATATATATATATATATATATATATATATATATATTATATTT
>NW_010961290.1:726823-753616 GCF_000463585.1 Tarenaya hassleriana
GAGAGAGAACACACACACATATATATATATATATATATATATATATATATATATATATATATTATATTTCATTTTTGGTACGTTGCTGAATGCTCTGAGAGCAGGGAACAGAAGACGAGGTGGTGGATTTTTCGCATGGAAAGCAATTATGGGAACTATGCAAAGAGAAATACGAACCCTTATGGCTAAAGGGAGGAAGCCATTGCAACCTTGAGCTATTCCCTGAGTACTTACCTCATCTAAGAAGGTTTATGTCGGCCGTGGAAAAGCTCCCATTACGGGATTCATCGTCGGACGATACAAAATCAGATGAGAGATCTACGGATCATAAACACGAGAGCAAGAGTAGGGTCGGCGGAACGAGAGAAAAGTCGAGGTATAGCACGGACTGCGTCACTAGTGCTCGAGAGAAACCGAGAAAGAGTTTTTATCGGTTTGGGAAGGCGAGGCACAGCGTTGATAGCGTAGAACGGGCAAGGAACAGCTTCGACAGGTTGGTTATAGCAATCGATCGATCCATTCATAACATTTTCCCATGACCATGCCATGAAATGGATTTAGAGGCACATTTGGAGGATTACATATAATATATTGTTTATAACAATGAATATAAATATATGATAATGTTTTCTATGAATGATTGGTTACAGGTTAGGGGATATGGTGAGATCAGTTGGGTTGTGTAATGTTGAATGTCTGAAGCAGGCAGCTACAGATGTTTGATTGCTGGTAATTCTTTTGTCAGACTTTGGAAGAGTGTTTTATATATGAATACAACATTTCCATGTAAATTTGTTTTTAACATTTTGCTTCTATTTAATTGGTTTTATTAGCTACGCATCATGTATATATATGTATAAATATTTCATCAAGTCGTATTATATGAGGGATAACCATATCCTACTCATAATTTCATATATAGTCATTTGAAAAAATAATCATATTGCTTGGTACTAATTAACAAGTTATATGTTGAATAAAATTAAAATATATGGAACACATATGCGAGAAATAAATCGAGAGAATACATACATACATTTGTGTGTATGTATATATGTTTTCAAATAAAGTTTTGTACATGTTGAACTTGTATGAATCAAAGGATTAAGTTCAAGAACGAGATTAAATTCCATCGAGAGTGCACTTTAGTATGCATTAATAATTTCATACAATGGGAGATTGTGTTAATTTTGATATGATATAAATTCAAAATTCTTATGGAAAAACATATACCAGAAAAAAAAAAATGGAATCAAACGGATAATTGGAAGCAGGTGAAATGGCAAGCCGTGGACCTCACAATCCCATAACCAAAGCCCGAGAACTAATTTCCTCACTTGTTCTAGAATCATCCACTCTCCCTATTCCTCGGCTTAAACCCCCATAGGGTTTTGGTGACTTATCGTTGAACAACTTTCTAGGGATAGACCCTCCCTCTCTCGCTCTCGCTCTCGCTCTCGCTCGCTCGCCCGCTCGCGATTCTAATGGCTCCTGCTCTGAGTAGAAGCCTATACACAGGTCCTTTGACGTCTCTTCCCCTTACCTCGGCTTCTTCTCTCAGAAACCGGATCCGGGTCTCTAATCTCAGAAGTGCGTTTGTGCCGCGTAGCGTTCTCAGAACCGGCGTTTCGTGTAACGGGTCGAGGTTGAACCCCGGGAAGAGGTGCACCCGCCTCGCCGTCCGGTGCGATGCGGCGGTGGCCGAGAAAGAGACGGCTGGAGCCTCCGGCGAGAAGTTCGAGTACCAAGCCGAGGTGGGTCTGTTTTCATTTCTCCGCAAAATTGCGTCTTCCTCTCGGTGAAATGATCTTAAAAATTCCGTGTTTTGGGCATGTTGAATATGTTTTCTTGACCAAAAGATCTTTCTTTCTGGTTCTTGGGTTTTGGGTGGGTGTTGTATTTGAGTGTTTTGAAGCTATGGGGATAAAGTTTGAGACTTGAAATACTCGTAGTTTTGGTGGCTTTTGCTGGTCTTTTAATGTGGAAATGTTCAAATTATTACAGGTTAGTCGCTTGTTGGATTTGATTGTCCATAGCTTGTACAGCCACAAGGAGGTGTTTCTCAGGGAGCTTGTAAGGCGAGTTACTATGCCGTTCTCTCTTATATTTGTCGCTTTCTAGTGGAATCATTAGGAGTTTCACTTCACTATCTTTAAACAATTTTGCTTCTTGCAATTATCTGCTATTATTTTTCCAGTGCTCTCTAATCTGACATGCTTATATATGCGTATCCAGCAATGCAAGTGATGCTTTGGATAAGCTGAGGTTCTTGAGTGTTACAGAGCCTTCTTTGCTGGGAGATGGAGGAGAGCTCGAGATTCGTATCAAGCCTGATCCCGAGAATGGGACAATTACCATAACGTATGAAGGGTGTTCTCTTTTCTTGATTCACTAGTTTCCTGGAATGATGAATGATCAGTTTAGAGGGTTTACATAGAGGTTGATGTGAATATGGCAATATGCATGCAGCGATACTGGTATTGGAATGACAAAGGAAGAACTTATAGAATGCCTCGGGACTATTGCTCAGAGTGGTACTTCCAAATTCTTGAAGGCTCTTAAGGTAATTCATCTCTTGTTGTATCATGCAATATAATCTTGGGATCGTTTGGTCAATATCCTAACATCTGCCGTTTTTTTTCCAGGAAAATAAGGACCTTGGTGCTGACAATGGTTTGATTGGCCAGTTTGGTGTTGGGTTTTATTCTGCTTTCTTGGTTGCTGAAAAGGTGAAGACTTTTCCATCTTCTTCTGTGATTTCCCCTTCTGGCTGGTGTTTTTCTCTTGAGGAATTTTGTGTGGTTATTGCTTTCAGGTTGTTGTTTCCACCAAAAGCCCGAGATCCGACAAGCAATATGTTTGGGAATCAGTAGCTGACAGTAGCTCGTATTTGATTAGGGAAGAAACAGACCCTGAGAATATTCTACATCGGGGAACACAAATCACACTTTACTTGAGGGTATTGTTTGCTGTCCCGTTTCTGATTTTCTTCTATTCAATCAAGAATTTCTTTATGCGTGAATTTGAATAGGAGTGTGTGATACTCTGGTTTGGTTATCGTATTTGTGATTTGTGTATATTTTGGTGACTCAGTTTGTTCTTGCTACAGGAGGATGATAAATATGAATTCTCGGAACCTACGAGAATCAAGAATCTTGTTAAGAATTATTCTCAGTTTGTCGGGTTTCCCATCTATACATGGCAGGAGAAATCAAGGACCGTGGAGGTGAGGATAGACTTCATGCCTTCTCTGGGTTTATCTGAAATAAGAGCCTTCTTCTGATTTATTTCTTAACAGAATTAGGCGCATATACTACCTCTGTTCTCTTTCTTTCAAAATCAGATCAAAGGGAGAACTGAAATCATTAAGGTTTTTCAACTTTGGTGGTTCTGTTTCTTGTTCTTATGAGCACAATGCCTTACATTGTTTTCATAATACTTTGGTGACTATGCAGCCTTACATTAATTGGCGTTATCAGCTAGTCATCTCCGTCATTGAGATGGCCTTCTTGATATATTCCTTCCTGCTAGGTATACTAAGCTTCACAATATGAAATTGTGTCAGGTCGAAGAGGATGAACCGGCTAAAGAAGGAGATGAAGAGAAGGAGGTAAATTTCATGGTTTTTAGCGTGGGAAGGGTTTCTCTGACTTGTGATTTCTGATTGATTTTGTTGCTTGTTTCAAGGGTGAGACCAAAAAGAAGAAGACTACTAAAACCGAGAAGTATTGGGAGTGGGAACTTGCCAATGAAACAAAACCTATATGGGTAAGAGGAAACATTAATTATCTCGGACTATATCTTGTCTTACTTGCTTACTGAACACTGATGATTGCACTCCTCTCTGTTTTGGTTAGATGCGCAATGCAAAAGAAGTGGAAAAGGAGGAGTATAATGAGTTTTATAAGAAGACTTTCAATGAGTTCCTGGATCCGCTTGCCCACACACACTTCACTACTGAGGTTCTGACACTTTCTATTTTATGTCAGCTTTTTATTTGTTCGAGTTTTTGACTTGGTTTCTGACTCTTTTAACGTGGTTTTTCTTGTATCTTGAAGGGTGAAGTTGAGTTCAGGAGCATCTTGTATGTCCCGGGGATGGGTCCTCTCAACAACGAGGATGTGATAAACCCGAAAACAAAGAACATACGTTTGTATGTGAAGCGTGTATTTATCTCTGATGACTTTGATGGGGAGCTGGTGAGTGAAACAATGTTAATATTGATTTCACTAGTGAATGCTAAATTCCTTCTTTGCGAAAAAGAGTATCGGTTCTCGAAATCAAATCGAGTTTTGAATCTCTAGATTCCCTTTTGCTTCTATATTTTTTTCTGACAAATTTCATAATTTGTTCTGCAGTTCCCGAGATACTTGAGCTTTGTTAAGGGTGTGGTGGACTCAGATGATCTTCCTCTTAACGTTTCCCGTGAAATTCTTCAAGAAAGCAGAATTGTAAGGCTAGCCTTCACAAATTAATGACAATACTGATATAAACACTGATTTCTTTTGCAAGATGCCTCTCTTGTTCAGAAATATCGAGCTTCTATTCTTATTGACATGTCTACTATATTTATTATTACTCTTCTTTTAACATTCAGGTAAGAATCATGAGAAAGAGACTTGTGAGGAAAACTTTCGATATGATACAAGAAATCTCTGGAAGCGAAAACAAAGAGGTCAGTGACTGATTTCCAGTTTTGTTCTTAAAGCTTCGTCCTCTCCACCGTGTTCATGCATCCTTTGGCTAATTCTTTTTTCTCTTTTGATACAATCCTGGACTCGAAAGTTCTCAAATAGGGATAAAAATGATAGTCGTGATACTCTATGGATGTCCTCATCATCTTTTAAACGTTTTGTGATGATGGCAGGATTATAAGAAATTCTGGGAGAATTTTGGGAGGTTCCTTAAATTGGGATGTGTAGAGGACACTGGTAACCACAAACGTATCTCGCCGTTGCTTAGATTCTACAGTTCCAAGAGCGAAGATGAGCTCACAAGCTTGGATGAATATGTGGAAAACATGGTTGAGAACCAAAAGGCCATCTACTACCTTGCAACTGACAGCTTGAAAAGTGCCAAGTCGGCTCCTTTCTTGGAGAAATTAGTCCAAAAAGACATCGAGGTGTGAGCTTCAAACCGGGTGTAAAATTCTTTTTCGTCTTCTTTAGGAGTTCACTTCTGTTTAGGTGTTTGGTATTTTTTGCTCTAAAGCTCTCTCTTGTAAATCATTCGTAGGTTCTTTACTTGGTTGAACCAATCGACGAGGTTGCCATTCAGAATCTACAGACCTACAAAGAAAAGAAATTTGTGGACATCAGCAAGGAAGATTTGGAGCTCGGTTAGTATCGTTAACCAGTTCCATTTTTTGCTTTGTATTAATCTTCCTTGATGGGTTTCGTATGCATATTGTCTAAGCTGCCTATGTGATATGTTTGTGATTCTCCCAGCAGGGGATGAAGACGAGGTGAAGGAAAGGGAGACAAAACAGGAGTTCAATCTTCTTTGTGACTGGATAAAACAACAACTTGGTGAAAAAGTTGCCAAAGTCCAAATCTCGAAGCGCTTAAGCTCTTCTCCATGTGTTCTCGTCTCTGGCAAATTCGGATGGTCGGCTAACATGGAAAGGTTAGTAACGAATACAATGTTGGCTACAGTGTAAAGTTACACTAGCCTTGTGTAGACCAGCATGAATCTCATATACATATATATGTTCTCATCGTCTGTCATCTCATCGGGTAGGCTAATGAAGGCTCAGGCACTGGGAGACACTTCGAGCTTGGAGTTCATGAGGGGTCGGAGAATTCTAGAGATTAACACCGATCATCCCATCATCAAAGACTTGAATGTAAGATACAATTTCTCCCATGCACGTTTCCATAGTTTGGTTTGGTAGTATGTGCTAATGGTGTAGGAGAATTAAGCTTGTGTGTTAATAGTTAGCCATACATATTTGCATTACATATACCAATACTCAAGAAGCTGAAATTCAGGATTTTTGAGGTTATTTTCTGCAGGCTGCGTGCAAGAACGCTCCTGACAGCAGTGAGGCAAAGAGAGCTGTGGACCTGTTGTATGACACTGCACTGATCTCAAGTGGATTCACTGTAAGAAAGAACTTATACTAAACATGAAACGATGAAATGCTCCATATATATATATATATAGATTTCATTTAATCCTCTTATGCCGTGGTCAGCCCGACAGCCCGGCCGAATTGGGTAACAAGATCTACGAGATGATGGCAATGGCAGTGGGAGGAAGATGGGGCCGAGTTGGAGTAGAAGGAGAAGAAGAGGCTGCTTCTTCAAGCTCAGAAGAGAGTGTCTCGAGTGAAGGAGATGTGAAGAATGCTGAAGCAGAAGTGGTGGAGCCATCAGAAGTCAGAGCAGAGAATGATCCATGGCAGGATTGATCCATTTCAATCATAATTCGCAATGCCCAACGAGTTTTTGACATCCAGCGAGGGGATATTAATAAGATCCGGACAAAGGGCTTTACGTGTTGGGAGAATTTTGATGGGGTTCGTAGATTGGTCCGAGCAAATCTGTTCATGTTCTGTAAGACTAATCTATAAACGTTATGCTTGTCAAAGGACGAGAACTGGAAAACTATGGCCGACGACTTTTTTAAAATTAAATTAAATTAAGCCTGTAATATTATCCCATGTCAGTTACTATTTGGGCCTCATTTGGGCTAACCGTTGGGCCCGTCTTCCTCACACGGGAAGTTAGCTTATTGGGCCTCTTGTTTTATTTTTTTTTTATACTTTTGAAAAAACTCTTAAAAATTCCTGAAATTGCTGAGAAAAAAATTCAAGCGCCAAATGATTTTAAAACTTGTAAAAAGTGTCTCAATAAATCCTAATCTTGTTAAAAAGTGTCATATTAGTTCTTCGAAAAAACTGATTATAATAATATAATTTTATATCTTACGATGACAGGTGATGTGACAGGTGATATGACACGTCAAATGTGATTTTTTTACCAAGTAATCAGTATTAGATTTTAGAAAAGTGGTTTTTCAGAAAATATTCTAGAGTCTCTTACGCACTTCATCGAACACTTACTATGCACGAACATTTAGTACTGGAATTTTAAAAAATGGCGATGTTGATACCCGCATCGCCATTTTTTCCGACACCTGAACAGAATGGTTCTTTGCGTTTCGAGTTCTTTCATCTATGCATCTTCTATGTTTCAGATCCCATCTATTGTAAACCCTTACCGAACTACTTCGAATTTGTTCAAGCCCTTCTGTCATTGATGGCGTTTTGTTATGATTTTGTCATCTTCTATGGATGTCCCCGATAAGCTCGAGTTTGAAATTATACAGAACGTTATCTACATTGAGGAAGACGGAGCGGATGTCGATCCTGAAGAGCTTAAAAGCCTGAGCAAATGGAATATTTCATCTTACATAGTGTAAGTCATCGTGTATATTAAGTGTTCGATGAAATGCCTCTAAGAGATTTTAAAATATTTTCTGAAGAAACCGATTTTCTAAAACCCAGTACTGATTACGTAGCAAAAAAAAATCACATTTGGTGTGTCATATCACCTACCACGTAGGATATAAAATCATATTATTATAATCAGTTTTTTCGAATGACTAATATGATACATTTTAACAATATTAAGATTTATTGAGACATTTTTTTGCAAGTTTAAGAATTATTTGATACTCTTGCAAGTTTAGAAAATTTTTTTCTCGCATTTTGCAAGTTAGAAGAATTTTTAGGAGTTTTTTCTTTATTTTAATAGATTTTTTTCCTTTTTCTTTGTTTATTTTTATTTTTATATATTTCTTCATCGTTTTCTAAAGATTTATTTCCTTCATTTCCGCTATAGAAAAACGGTAAGAATTCGTGAGATTCATCCACAGATATACCATCAGCCACTGTATAAATACAGATATGAATAACATAAAACTTCACAGCTTGAAACTCTCTTCTATACGTAAATTATTTTAGTAAACCTCTCTTCTCTTACAATGGCGAAAAGTTCCTTCAAACTGGCGTTCATGGCCTCCCTTTTGGTCGTCGCCTTTTGTAAGTGTCTCACCTGAAAAAAAAAATTACGTGTTTGAAAATTGATTTAGCATATGATTCAAAAGCAAACTCATTTTAAAGGTGTTACAAATTATATATAATAACGTCGACCCTATTATGACATGCTTTATATGTGTCTCGTACAATATGTTCTGTCATAGGCGTATCAGTGTCCGAAGCGAGAGAGATGAGGCAAGAAAAGGACGGCCATTGTATACCGGAACATCCTGGTTGCGGCCGCCGGCATGAAATCAACGACCATTGTATACCGGAACATCCCGGTTGCCGCGGCGGCGGCGGCGGCGGCCCGGCGAAAGTGAATACTTCTGGTTGATCCGTATGTGGGGCCCAGTGGGGTCGTTGTTGTGCCTGCATCGACGCCTAAAAATTCCTTGACTGTGTTTTGGGAAAATGAAATAAACCCGCATCTAATGCGTAAAATCAAAACACAAATTTTTATTGGACAAGAATCCAAAATTTCCCAATTATCCACACAAATTAAATTGCAATTTCTTCATGTGGCGTGACAAAAAAGAGATTTTTCGATTCCAATTTGATATCTATATATTGACGTGGCTTGTCACGTAATAAAAAAATAGAAAGACCGATATCATGTTAGCAGACACATCATCAATTTGGTTCAATTGAATCGGTTTAGAATTTATAATCGGTTATGATTTAACCAAAAAAAAATTGTTTAAAAAAAAAATTGGGATTTAGGGTTTTGAAGTGAACTCTATTGATACCGATTCTCCGGAATCGGAGAATTTCCCGCCGGAGACGAGGTAAAACCTGATCAAAAGCGTCGGATTTTCTCCATGATCGATCTCTGGAATCATACACGAAAACAAAGTTGTAAATCCCAGAGGACACCAAATCTTACGAAACCCTCATGTCAAGTTACATTTGAAAGCAAGAGCACGAAGACAACAAAATTCAACAAGTTCCACAATAATATAGAGGTAACAACAAATTCACCAGAAAATCCTAAACTTGGTAGAGGTAACAACAAATTCACCAATAATTCGATGACGCAACAAAAGGGTTGTCTCGGAAAAGAACACTCACCGACAGAACTCGACTGAGATTTTCTAGAAGACCCAGAATTAGATGGCGTCGTAATGTCGGTAGCCCCCTGCGGAAAGGTAGAAAGGAGAGGAGATGGTCGGGTAAACCAGCCCAGATAACCGGATTCATATCGCCGGCGACGGCGGATCACGGCTGTTGGAAAGTGGATACGGCGGTGGTTGTCGTGACGGGTTTCTTGATCGGAGATCTGAGACGAACATGTCTGCAGAGGTTGTTCAATTCAGCACTCTGTCTTCTTCATCTTCGTGTTCATCGATATATAATACAGTCGTATTGAACCGAAGAAAATTTTGGATTAAATTTTTACGAAGAAAGGAGAAAAAGACGAATAAAGATGTGTGATTTTTCTATATTTCCGGTAAATCTATTTTATGGAATTATAATATCCTAAAAGTTTATTAGAAAAAAATTCAATCAAATTCCGATTATTAGAATTTTTTTTCTTTTATTTATGAATTTTAATTTTGTGGGTTGCGTGTTAAATTTTAAATGTTATTCTACCGCCTATCTATAGGTATACCCTAACCCACTGTGTAGGACTGGGGAACGGTCGATTATAGATTAATGGTTATGGTTATTTGGGGTTATTAAAATTTATAACCAAACGGTTAATTAATTTTATTCGGTTCGGGTTCGGTTCAATTCGATTTATAAAAATTTATAATCAAATGGTTAATAATTTTTAATCGGTTTGGTTCGGTTCGGATCCAGTTATTTTGGGTTAAAAAAAAACATAACCAAATTAATGGTTATTTAATTTTATTCGATTCGGTTCGGATCCAGTTATTTTGGGTTAAAAAAACATAACCAAATTAATGGTTATTTAATTTTATTCGGCTCGGTTCGGTTCGAATATATATCGATCGGTTCATTTAATAATCGAAATACCCGAACCGAATATCCACCCCTACCACTGTGCATGCACTTAAATTTTAAGAATGTTTTCAAAATCGTAGTAAACTTTAAGTTTTATTTCATAATTGTTTTTACCAAAATTGAAGAAATGGATCCAAACAATTGAAATACCATCTGTAATTAAAATAATTAATAAACAAATATACCCACCAAATGAATTATATCATTAAATCAAATACAGATAAAATACGACCAGATTAGTCTAAAAATAAAAAAATAGATTTTTTTTTTGTGAAACGAACGAAACATAAAACTGAATTTGAGTACAAATAATGACAAGTATATATTTTTTTTTGTGTGTCACAACAAATCTATATGGAAAATTTTATATAGAAAGAGAAATAAATCCCTATAATATATAAATTAAATATTTGAGTTAGAAAAATGATAATGCTTATTCTGTCGATACTTTTAATGTATTTGGTTTTCTCCAACTTTTAACTAAACTTTCCTTTTTATCAAAAAATAAACTAAACTTTCCTTTTAGTTAAAATTTTATTTTTGTTCTATGGATTTCTTTTCTTTTTTGGCATATATAATTGATATTTCCTATATTTCCTTATAAGACGGAATATTTCAATTGTTGTTACACAAAAATGGTCAGATTTTCTAAATCCGTTGGATAAACACACGTTAATCAACTCTATAAATACAGTTGAAAAGTTTTATTAGCAGTGATTTTTAAAAAAAATCGGAGAAATGGCCAAAATTTCAATTAAATCCGCGTTCTTAATTTGTTTCTTGGTCGTCGTCTTCTGTAAGTATTATTTTTCATGATTTCATATTCAACAAATATAAACACCAACTAATATGCCACGTGTCATTTTCAATGCCGAATATTACACCATATGTTTTGTCACATAGGCGTATCATTGTCGGAAGCGGGAGATGTGAAGAAGGATGATGAACACTGTATCCCGGAGAAGCCTGGCTGCGGCGGCGGCGGCACCCAGTTCCACAGCAGCAGTGACGACAACGGTCCGAAGTTTATGGTGACGGTGCAAGATATCTTGACTTCTACTTGCGAATCTGACTCTGACTGTGCGGCCTTTTGCAGTACAACCCAATTGCCTGTCTGTTTTAGTGGCCATTGTGGTTGCACCAGCGCCTAGACTTAGCATAATGCCATTATATGTGGTGGCCAAAAAAAAAAAGAGTACGGAATAGGACTCTGATTCATTTTTAAACTAAGATGGTGCATGCATGCATGGTTGAGATCAGCCTATTGAATAAATGAACGTTTGTTTTTTTTATAATTTCTTCTAATTTTATTTACTGTTAATAGAATATTTGTTAGCATTATTTAAGAACAATTTAAACAAGAGCGAATTTTTTTTGTAAACGTAATTTTGCATAAAAACATTAGGTGAGATGAGGCCGCAAAAAAAAAATACAGATGAAGTGAAAAGAAAATATAATAATAAGGGGAAAAAATAATTGTCCAAGTGCCACGCGCTTGTGCTGCGCGTGGCTTTATGGATGCGATTTCTATTTTATTTTTAATTTTTAATTCACTATATTGGATACGAATATATTATTTAAAAACCTCACATAGAGAAAACATTTTGAGTCCTTTTTTTAATATATTAAATCCATACATTATTCGCCAAAGCAATATTGCCTTTATTAATGTGGAAGATTAATAGAGTTGACGAGGAGACGCAGCAGGAACATCAGAGTCGGCGAAGCCAAAGCACTTGCAAAGGCCGTTGTCGCACCGACAGTCGATACATGCCTCGCACGCAATGTTGCTCCAACACTCCGACCTCTTCGAGCATTTGAAGCTGATCGGATTCTCCCTCGTCTCGGCCTCGACGTTCGAAACTGCGTAAAATAAATTAACATTTCCATTTGTGTAAAAGGGAAAAAAAAACCCTCTGCATTTCATGTTATATGTCTTAAACAAATAGTGATAGAGTATATGAACCGGTGGTGGTCGAGATAACGAGGAGGATGGCCAAGAACGAGGCGACGATAACGCGAAGGTTCTTCATTTTTCCCAAACTTTTGGATTTCTTGATCGACTTTGCTTTAGTTAGGTTGTGAATCGTAAGTTGTTTGGTTTGCACTTCAATGGTTTGAATGAAATTTTTGTTTCACAAGAGAGGCTTAAATGGGAAAAATCTCATTTAAATGTTTTGGTAACTTTGTGATTACAACCTCAAACTTGCATATGCTCGGAAAATAAATGTTTATAACCCGAATCTATCTATATATCAAGCTTTTGAATGATTTTGGTCTTTTATATTGTTACCAAAACCCTTTTTTTAAGAGAAAACTCCAAATAAATCCAAGAATTTGATCATTTATTATCGATAAATATATGAATATGTTACATACCAAAATAAATACACGAAATTGCGTATTTCGTCCAATTTATCCCATAATCTCTGATGTCTCTTATATTCCGTTAATTGTTGCTTACATGTAAGAAAAAAGATATGGTTCTGTGAACGTAAGTGAGACGTGGGTTGAGAGATGTCACATAAGCTAATTAACACGGTTTAATTCGAAATTTAAAATTAAAAATCGAATCGAAACAATTGGAACCGGTTTAAGGTTTTAAATTTAAATCCATCCGAGATTAGAGAGAGAAGAACACATCCTGAACAAAAACCAACAACAAAGAGACGGATCACATGATATGCAGAAATTCGATTCACAGAAGAAATTGAGAGTTTCATTTGGGATAAGATTCTATTCTTTCACAGGAACAGCCGAACAAATCCACGAAAATCCTAACCCTAATTCCGACGGTGGTCTCCTCCCCCTACGATCGGAGTTTCTGGCGATCTCCACCACCGTAGCACAACCGTTCAAGACTTTTCTCATCTCCTCCTTCTACCTCTCCATAACCCCAGAAAACCCTAACCCTAATTCCGACGGCGAACCACATATGTTTCCAGAACGTGTTCTTCTCTCTCTCTAATTTCTGATGAGTCTAAGTTTAAAGACTTAAACCGGCTTAAATCGTTTCGGTTCGACGTTTAATTTCAAATTTTGAATTTAACCGTATTAGCTTATGTGGCATCACTAAACCATGTCGTCCTGATGTGGCACTTATTTGCCCCACAACAACATAACGATTGACGGAAAAAATATGTAATTTTATGTATTTATTTGACATATACAAAATTTATATATTTATCCGTAAGAAATTAGCAAATTCATCTATTTATTTGAGATTTTCCCCTTTTTATTTTTTGTAACAATTCGAAGTCTTTGGGATCCATTTGTCGTTGCATCAAGATTAAGAATATATATATATATAGTTTCTAGTTATTGAAGTAATTTTTCTTCTTTTTAATAATGATCACCCAAATAAAATAAAAAATAATTTCATCCAAAGTTGACGAAATATATCTTCTAGAATCTAAAGCAAAGTTATAATTCGATTCACCCTTAAAAAAAACAGATATCCGATTATATATATATGATTTGTTTCCGTAGTTAAGCTTTTCTAGTTAAAATGGCTAATTACTTGCCAATTTTATTCCGAATTACCAATTGAAATATGCAAGCAACATGGCACTATTTCATAATTCGAATCAATCAAATAAATGTCATTAAAATGATTCACCATCGAATTAATAAACCCTTCCATTTCGTGACATAATATATATTATAGGCGTTTGGACCAACAAAAACATAACCCATTGATGAGGCGTCTATATTCTTTTTTTTTCTTGGTGAAAATAAATTGTATTAACATTTATAATGCTTAGAGAAAAAAAAAAGGCAGTTTCCGTTATACCACCAAAGTGGAATACACAGAGGGTATATAATATTTTGCCAAATATCTTTTAGAATATCTCCAATATAGCAATTTCGGGTTTTATACCATTCGCTAAATAAGGCACAAAATCGAAACGCGATCCATGACCCGATTTGCTTTGATTATAATGGCAATTCACATATTTTCTTTAACCGATTCACCATTACAAATAGTAAAATCAATCCGGAAAAAAAAATATTTCTAATATTCATCACTGTATACACGAAGATATGGCTTCAAGAACAACATCCCTTCTCTTCCTCTCCATTGCTCTCGCCAGTGAGTTTCTCGCTCTTTCTCAACGCACACACACACACACACATATATATATGTATATTTCAATCTCTATATATGTACGTATAGTCGGACGAAAATCATGGGTCGAAAATTAATATAATGTAAACTCTTTGTTTGGCAGGCGTGTGGCTTGTGGCAGTGGTGCCGAGGACGAAAGCTCAGCATTTCGTGAAGTGCAAGACGTCGGAAAACTGCCAAGGCATTCAGTGCCAGATAGGGCAGGGGATTACGTGTAAAGACTCGGTCTGTGTTTGTGTTCCGAACACTAAAACAGGTTCATCCGGACATGAGAAAAAGAAGGCGCAATGGCCTTGCGATTGGTCCGAGGATTGTGACAAGCATTTGAAATGCCCTGTCGGTTTACCTCTATGCATGGAAGGAATCTGTGACTGCTTAACCGGCTAGAGGCTTATTCTGCTGTTCCGGTTTCCCCACTTAATAATAATAATAATGATAATGAGATATATCTATATGTTATGAAAACATCCCCATCAACAATGACCGCTTTTGATCGATAATTATATTATACTTAGAGGTTGATGATCAATATATATGTCTTCTTGATGAATGAATAGATTTGATTTTATTACTGTCTTTAAATATTATATTGAATAAATAAGATATTTTATATCTTTTAAATGACACAAATGTGAATATATTTACATATGTATATATTTTAAAGTAAGAAAAACTGTTCTTATAAAATTTGCTGTCTTTTCTTGTTAATTTTTTTTTTCACCCGTTTTGTTTTGTTAGTTGAATAAATGAAAAAAAAAATGCGATAACATAAATTGAATACTGTGCTAAGAAAATACTCAAAACGATTTTTTTTTAATTGTCGATGAACCAATCTTTCCATTAAAATGGGTATTCATGTCATATTATTGAAATATGATATTTTTTAAAATATTTATAAAAAATCTACTATAAGAAAATAAGATGAATGAGCGTTTTGATCGACCAATCTACTATAAGAAAATACTTTGGCTTCTGGGTATGTAATCAATAGATTTACAAAAATGAAATGCAAATAATTCACATTTTTTGAATATAGCAATTATATAATTAAGTCGATGGAGGATGCCATTTATCAGAAGAGGGAAAAAAAATTTGGTCAAAGAGATGAACTGATTTGCCATTTTAGATTTGCTTCAACACGCTATAAATATGTATCTCCTATTGTCGGAAGAAAACAATTAAATCTCTCTGTGATCTCTATACCTCAAACTCTAAACCCTAAATACAAATCATTCAAATTCCAAAACCAAGATATGGCAACCAAGGCAACATCACTCTTCGTTCTCCTGCTTGTTCTCTCTTGTGAGTCTATCTCTCTCTCCCTCTCTCTCGATGGGTTTGAATCCCCCGATGAATGTCATTAGAATCGTTGGTTTAGATCCTCGCAGGATATCAAAGATTAATATATAGTATCTCTCTTTTGTTCGTATTTTTATATAAATTAGATAATCTTATCGACGTATTTACAGGTGTGTCGTTGTCGATCGTGCCCGGGGCCGAAGCGCAGTTGATTGTTCCGTGCAAAACCGCAAAAGACTGCAAAGGGGTTCGGTGTTCGAGCGGAAGTGCCCAGTGTGTGGTGAAGCAATGCCAATGTCCCAGTTCTGACAACATCAGCCCAGTCACCGATGTTTCCGGACAAGACCCGAAGTGATATCGTACTCATTCAGTTAAAACATTTCCCTTTTATACTTCTCCTAACAACGTTACAGATTAATAAAAAACCAATTGCGTATTAGCAATAGAATTATCTTTTTGTTTAAGCAATTATCATAATAATAATAATAATAATAATAACAATAATAAAACTGTTCTTAAAAGTATTGGGAATTAAAATTTTAAATTTCAATTGTGTTTGAATGTTTCATTTAAAACAATGTACATGCAAACAAATAATATATTTAGAGATTCGATCGTGATGTAAGTTTTTCCACAAAATGAAAATGATAAAGAGAAGTGTCAATAATGGAATTTAGAAATTCTAACTATTTTTTGTATAAGTTGTAATTGGAATATTCGATACCAAAACTAAATATAGGCAACAGTAATAGTGGAGGTTCTATACATTTCATCAAGAAAAAGTTCTATACATATAAGCCAAAAAAAAATCCGTAGAAATTAAAGAAAACTTAACTGAATGGAATGTTTTTAATTAAAGATCAGGAAAATCAAACACATTTAAACCTTAACCAATAATTCAGAAAAACATTCTCGACTTTTTAGCTAAAGTATTTAATTACAAAAAGACATCATCTGACATCTATTCAGTCGAAGACTGGCCAAACCTGCTAGGAGAAGTAGAGGTTTCTGAAGACTCTGGGGGAGATGGAGGTCTCCAAAGTCGTGGAACGAAGAAAGCGAAAAAAGAGTGCAAGGGTATATTGGTAATTTCAAAAGGATTATGGGTCTCAGTTACGGGCTTATTTGGGCTTAGGTGGTTGATGATGGGCTTTGAATGAAAAATAATTGGGCTGATGAGTAAGGAAGGAAGGAGGTTCATGGATCTGAGTTTGATATTGGGCCTGGACCAAAGGTTTACATGTTGATGTTTCTCGTTCTTATTAATCATAGAATGTTAATATATTTAAAATATAAAAATAAAATCTAATATAATATTATGAAATATTATTCTTATGTGGGTACCACATCATCCAACGTGACATATAATTAACTATGTAATTGTAGGCGTTAGTAGATGCACCTACAAAGTACGAAAATAAAAAACTCGGTTATTGCACTTTAATGGAGAAACTGTGATAAAAATAATTTATAGCCACAAATTTATCACATTGAGGAAACATTTTCGAACATGGCATAAATATACCTACCACTTTGCAAAAATAAAATATTATTTCAAAGAAAGGGACTTTTGAGTTACAATAGAAGATACGCGAGGACCTATAAAACAAGTGCATGACCTTGATAGGATACTTGAATTTAAACACTATTAAATCTAATAAATCTTGGTATTGGATTGAAATCTCATTTAATATTTGTGCGTGGTCCTACGATAGTCTGTCTTGATGTTATTTATACAATAATATTTGTTGTTAGGCAATGCGAAGCATCAAATTGCCACTAATTTTATGTCATTCACAAATATGCATAAATTTTCTGCTCTAACTCGAAAACGACATTTTATCAGGTTTATTATAGATGAAACTATTAGGATGAGTTGGTTCTCTAAATATTAAAAAAAATCATTAATTAATGGAATATAACATAAAATAATGTGAACAAAATCTATCGGTATCTAAATTTGAAAAGATTAAAGAATTGAAAAGAATGATGTTGTTTTTGGAATAATTTAATCTACACATGCAAAAAAGAATAATTTCATACCAAGATTTTTTCTTGTGGACGAGATAAATCCTTACCGGTGTCTGATATATATATATATATATATATAGCATTTTTAAAGTGGTTTCTTTATGCAGATGGGATTATAGATTATAAAACCAACGACATGCTCTTATATGCGCACACAACGTAGGAACATACTTGTCTTGATATAGAAGCAAGGAGACATCAATCGACCCTTTGTTTCATACCCAAAACAATGAATTTGCATATTCTTGTCTCTTAAAAAGAATACGATTTTTTTCTAGATATGGTTCGAGTTCTTCTGCCCATTTATTTTCCTTTTTTTCCTGATAAGCTAGCAAGTGGAATTTTTTTGTACATAATAAAAGTTAGATTGTGACAAAAAATAAAAGTAAAAATCATTAGATTTTATGTACATGCGCACATCCATATGTGTGTCCGTGTTTGTATTTATAACATATTTTTTTTTAAGAAGTTGAAGAGTATATCACGAGTCGGACTCGTGGCGAACCAGCTCGACGAGTCTCAGTAAAAAAAAATATTTTTAATATTTTATATATTTTTAAATATTTTTATATAAAATTTATAATTTTATTAGATATTTAATTTATTTTGTTTGAAAATTTAATTTTTTATTATATTTTAGATATTTTAAATATTTTTTAAAATAATATATTTGATTCGCGGATCGATTTGTTTGGCTCGCGGATTAAATCAATTTGGGTTAGATTGATCTATTTTTGGCTCGTTAAAAAACGGACTAGACTAGACGAAAATATTCATAGATCGAAACTAGTCCGGTCGGATTGTATCGGATCAACCCATTTTACACCGTTCGTAACGATTTTTGCGTAGTAAATTTTCAGTATTTTAGAAATAAATATTTTTAAAATAATATACATTGAATAGGGGCACTAAAAAAATGAGACGGCCCTATATACGTATTTGGTAAGAAATTAAGAATATGAGATTGCAGATATATAGTTTTCTTTTGGGTTGAAATCCACGTGATATATTCCCGAGCGACATGGTAAATTGTACAAAATATTCCGGTAGATATGCATACCATACCAAGTTCGTTCATCATTTCAGCGGTCAAATCATAATCGAATATCGTTTATTGCATAATTAACGAATAAATTTTCCTTTTACGGGACTTTGTATTAACTTTGATACTTAAATAATATTTAAAAACAATCGAAATCGATATAGAGATTCCAACGCATTGAAGTTGACATTGCTGACGACATGCAGGTAGGTTCAAAGTTGCCAATGATTTTTGATTAAAATTATTAAATAAAAAGTCTTTTTTTTTTTTTATTTGAATTTTTGTGAACTTCATGTCATTTTCCAATTGGATGGCCTTGTGCGTGCGTGGGGCCCATCATGGCATTCTGTGGCTCTCCTTTGTCCAAATTAAAATATCAAATACAATTGAAATAAATATATAATAATTTGGGCTCAGATAATCCGTCTCTTCGGGGCGAATTTGGTCATTTATACTCCATTATTACATTATATATACCCCTCCCCTTTCGCGGTATCAAACTTAGAACAAAACTATATATATATATTGAATTATAAGAGTTTATAAAACAATAATAATTTATAAGATTTATGGAGATTAGCGTAGAGAGTCAAAGTAGTTGAAATTTATTAAGTTAATAAATTATTTTTAAAAAGTAAAAATCTAAATAATTTTTTAACATAATTTTTAGTTGAATTCTTTCAACTCAATCCAATTGGAATAATATTTATTTCATTTTTTAAAATATGGTTTACATATTATCTGTGGATTAAAAATTTTATTATCACATCAAAATAAATAAGTTTGAATCAAAAATTTGTTCCGGGATAATTCAATTAAAATAGACAGATGGGGCTAATCATAAAATAAATAATCCTATTTGATACTTGCAAAGCTTGTAATTAATGGTGTACTAAATTAGATTACTAACAACTAATGGAGATCATAATTAGTACAAGGACCTATTAGATTATATATATAATATTTTTTATAAATATAAGCATGAGAAGAAAACATAAAGTTAAATGTCTTTTGTAAATGATATAATTACGTATACGGACGGATAGAGACGTATCGATTAGGCACGTCTCCTGGTTGCAATATGGAAACAGCATAGTAATACTAGGAACACATGCTGACTGCGACCTTTCGTTATATCATTATCGATTAATTAATTTAATTTAGTAAGTGTGATTAATCTATTAATTATTGAGCGAACGGTACAACTAATCGGAAATATTCTCCGATATCCATCCATTCGTTGGAAGATACGTGCCGGTAATAAACATGACAGAGAATGCTCTTGTTAATTAATTAGAAAATGTATTACGTAATTGAACAAGATAGGTTAAGCCAAAATTAGTGGGTGGGTCACTGCCTTAATTAAGAACACGATGCGATTAAGAATTCAATTAATCAGAAAGCCGCTTGGTTTATATTTTCTTAACCCACTTGAGAAAAGATGCATGGTATTAATTAAATACAGTACTTGGACACTAATAGCAGTTCTTAAAATTATTTAAAAATTTAAAAATACTATGCAGAACAATTTATTCGTATGGCTAGCCACACATTCATAATTCATAATTCATATATAATCCTCGGAGATATGTGATCTAATTCTAAATCGATATATTATCTAATTCTTATAATAGATGTAAATCATTTCCAATAATATCAATTATCACTAGAAGCATGATTAGATACCAAAAAAATGTCTTCTCAAACAGAGCAAGAACAGTCTCGAGATTACCTTTTTTTTTTTCCTTCATGTAATCGGGGGGGAACTATTTTACAAAGGGCATGAAGCATATGCATCATCATCATCATCATCATCATCATCGAAAGGATATTATCCTCTATATATGTGGACTAATGAAATAATGATTAGAAATGAGAAGATTTTTTTTAAAAAAAAGGGTTGGGGGATGAGTGAAGAAGTGGGGAGACAGTGCACATAGATGTGTCTGCTGCATTCATATGAACTCCATAAAACCCTAATAAGATTATTATTACATTACAAAATAGTAAAGCTCAAAAGGTGAATGAAGCATTTTGTCAAATTTTTCGTGCAACTCAATTCTTTGGTCCAACCATTTTCTCCATGACGCGTGCTGGACACAGACTCCCCAAGAGTGATGTCATATCACATAAAAATCATGATTTTTACATTAGAAAACCCTATCTGGGTCTACGAAATGCCATTGTAGACCAATAGGCTTCCATGAAATTTCGCACAATATATGAAGAAATATGTTACTGAGAAAATAAAGCAGAAGAAATTCTTTGAATATGTATATGTGTATATATAACCTTAATCTGTTGGGAATCATACTGCTATTATCCATGCACTATCAGAAACTAATTAATTTTGTCCATGCTATAAGACAAAACTGCACCAACTTAAATCCTCTAATTCAATGCTGCTTAATTAATGATATATAATCGGTAACATATAATTCATATCCATAATACAAAACACACAAACATATATATACACACACACATACACATGTATATATATCGGATTATGATACAAGTACGCATGTGTAAGGTGATGTAAAAAATGTCTGGGGGAAATGGTGGACCGGCCACAAGAGATCACTAGCAAATGTTTGGACCCACCGGTTAACAAATAGCAACGAACCACAATATATATATATATATATATATATATGTCTCATTGTAATATCAAATCATGTCTTTTTCCCATCATATATGCCTAGAGTCGAAACATTGAATTAACACAGGCTGCAGCATCCGTACCCACTCTCAATTATAGGGTTTAGCCACTTATTTCCTCCGATGATAGGCTTCGTAGATGCGCATGCCTTCTCTACAAAAAAAAACCCAAATATTATTTGATAATTTCGATTTACAAACAAAGAATATTATAATGTATTTGCAAAAAGATTCATGTGTTGTAATTGTTATTATAGACAATCCCATATTGATGGGGAAATACAAAATACAAAGTGTTTTTTTTTATAACGTACAAAATACAAAGTTCGTTCGAAATACATATTGATATTGATATATGTGAACCCAGGCTCTTCATATTCTCACATACATATATATGTTTTCCTTCTTTTTTTCCCTTGTGGATATAATGGTGGGACCGTATCCTATATCAATGATTATTCAAATCAAATATGTATTCATGATGAATTACACATTGAAATAAAAGGGAGAGTGTCCATGGGTTGCGCACAGATAGTTTCTCACAATAATATATATGCACGTTGACGTCAACATATGGCTCACGTTGTAATCCCCATGTAATTCCATTAATTATCGATTTTTGCACCATTACATGTTATAGCAATAAAAAAAAATCCAATAATAACTTCGATCCTCCCTCACGGTTAAAAAGAATACACATGTTATGTGTGTCTGTTATGTAGAAGATTTACTGAAAATATATAAACATATAGTGTTAGGTTAAAAAAACTACTATGATAATTAACGCATAAATTATAACTTTGCGTTATAATAATGGTTGTTAGGCCTCGATCATATGATTTCAGCCGTGAAATTATTTATTAAAAAGGATGGGAATAGAAAGAAATATTAAATTAGTTTAGTTAATAATTATGGATGGAGGGATCTTTTGTCTTGTGCTTGTTGCTCGAACTTATCCATTCCTTTCATTTAAAATAACTCTAAGAGGCCTAGATAAAATTCGGTAGTGGATGATCGCCTAATTAATTCTAATTAACGTGACTATTTATTATTTGTTGCAAACAAACAAAAAAAATACGAAATAAACAATGGGAAAGCACATTCGTATAAAAAAAACTAATTAATTATTTCCATCTTTCGTTTGGAAAGTAAGAGAAAAAATAGAAAACATATGAAGTTTTGTATTATTATAATTTTTTATCTTAAAAAATTTATTAGTAATAGTATAATATATATTTATTTAGTTAATGAAAATAATAACAAAATAGTTAATTTTAGGATTTAATATAATACTCCCTCCGTTTCAAAATAGTTGTTGTTTTAGATTATTTCACATTTTTTAAGAAAAGATAGAAAAAATCAAATATTCCCTTATTTAATGATAAAAACAATGTTATCACTAATAGTTTATTAGAATTTAATAGGGATAAAATTGAAAACTATTGTAAAAACATACATTGAAAATGTAGAATGACAAATATTTTGAAACATATAAAATAACCTAAAACTACAAATATTTTGAAACGGAGAGAATAATTAAATATAAAATATTCTTAGGATTTTAAAATCTATTAATTTTACTCTCTATATATTCCATTTACAGTACCTGAATATTTAAAAACCGAAAAATAAATTGATCTAGTATGATTTTTAACTATATCTATAAGTATTGATTATGTTTTTATATCTTCTGGCTTGTCAAAAGGAGACATCGATAATGACTTTAGTTTAACAACTGAAATTAACGGTTCTAATTTGGCCGGTTTTGGTGTGTCTATTTTGATTATTTTAAAAGCAAGGTTTTAGATAAATTCTGTAACTTACTCGAATTTTCAATTAAAATAATTTTTAATGAGTCCAAAAACATATGACCACAGTGTCTTTGCACGTTCAAACTATACAACACTCAACAGTGTTATGATATTATATGAATATGTAACCTTATAATATTATTATCGGATAAGGTATGAAGAAATCGACTTTTATCTACAGTTGTTTACGCATTATCGATTATACAATTGTTTTGTTTTTATTCTTTTTTCATTTTTATTTTTATTTGCACAGTAATTTAGTACTCAAAGCAAAGGTGTGCATTTATAGTTGATGACTGAGACGAGCATATTGTTTAAAAGTTTATGAACTAGAGACTTCACAAATCGGTCCAAAAGTCTAAATGATATCATTATATTTCTAAATTGAAATAAAACATTATCCTAACGTCTATAGTATATAATACGACAAAAGAGGTAGGATACAAAACAGATCATTTTTTTATTAGTGTTATATTAGGGCAAAAAATAGATGTTTTTCTTATATTTGAGTATGTTTTCAGATATTTAATTTAGATTTAGGATAATATATCTAATTTTCTAATAATTTAATTATTTTAATCTCGATTTTCGATAATAATATCACAGTTTATCTAAGCCAGGAAATTTTTTAAAAAAAAATTGTTTATATATGCACGTTTCAGTTATGGACCCACTTCCTCCCCATTCTTCTTTCTTTTACTCTATAAAACCCCTCTTCTCCTCATCCTCCATTTCAACAACTTCTTCACTCGCAAAAAAAAAAAAACCCTAAATTCTTTCAAAGAACCCAAGAATCATCATCACATCTCTCTCCCTCTCTCTCCCTCTCCCTAGTATATATATAACGGTTAAAGACTATGATTCCGGCGGAAATAACCGGATTATTACACTATCTACCACCGGAAAACCCGATAACTATTCCGGCGGCGGCGGAGTTCAGCATGTTCCAAACCAGCATGCCCTCACCATCATCGCCATCTCTGTCTTCGCTGTACTACCTCAACAGTCTCACGATCAACAGCTCATCATCCAACGGTCAAGAACTCATCGTGAGCAACAACTCGACATCGGACGAGGATCACCAACAGAACATCATCGACGAGAGGAAACAGAGAAGGATGATATCGAACAGAGAGTCCGCCCGAAGATCGAGGATGAGGAAGCAGAAGCATCTCGACGAGCTTTGGTCTCAAGTGTTAAGGCTTCGCAACGAGAACCATTGCCTTATCGATAAGCTGAACCGAGCATCAGAGAGCCACGACCTAATCTTGAAAGAGAACGCCAAACTCAAAGAAGAAGCCTCTGATCTCCGACAACTTATCACCGAAATGCGAGCCGACAACAACAACAACGACAACATCTGTATTAGTTTTCTTAGGGAGCTTCAAGATTTTGACCCTTCCATCAAACTGTAGAATCAATAAGAGAGACAGAGACAGAGAGAAAGAGAGAGATCGATTTTGGTTGTCTTCTTTTTCTTCTTCTTCTCCGTTTCAACGTCGCTTGATCTTTATGTTTTTGCTTGTATTATATATATATATATTGTATTTTGCGTGTTAAAGTTAAATAACTTCTTTGGTGAGCATATTCTTGTTATCCTTTCATCTTATTTTTGGCAACTCGGGTTATTTATATACTGAGTGCTAGTGGGAGAAATAATGACATTTTGTTCTATGCGTCTCGACTTTTGTTTGGTGAGAAATCACATGGAGTTACTGAACAAGTACTTTGAATTGCGTATACGTCATCTCTCTTTTCATAATATTTTTTTTTTTAGTTTGAAAGAACACACGCGACTGAATGCTAATATGTCTCGACAGTTAAATAACATAATTTATTATATTTTTTCCATTATTTGTAGCGAGTTGTTTGGGATAATTGATTACAACCGTTAAAAAACCCATCAATAATCAGAGAAATAATTAAGTATATATAATGATATAACGATAGGTTAGTTTATGACGACATACATTAATTTTGTAGTTTCTGTGTCGCCGCATATATGCACTTACATCACAAAAAAAAAAAATTTCATAGCACCCAAGAAAAAAATTGATCGCAACTAAAATGGGTGGACCGTCTTCTTGAAATTTTTTATCAAATACTCAATCATTAGTTCCTTTTTTTTTCAAAATTAATATCCACTCAGGTGTCACTCGATTAACCCAACAAGATTTGGTTTCTTGATTTTTCACCTCACACAAATTGTACATTATAAAAGTAGGGTTTCTCTCTCTCTCTCTTTTTTTTATAACAAAAAAAAAATCTAAAAGATTTGTCCCATGAACTCAAGAAATGATTTTGATCGCCATACATAATAGACCCCATGATCTCTTTAATTAGAACAACGAAAGTTGTTTTCTTATGAGATGAGAAAGATGGTCTGAAGAACTTTTGTATCAAACAAATGTTTCGAGAAACCAATTCGAATATATGATTCGTAACCACAACATAATCTGTCTGAAATCAATAACTGGATACAACATTTTGGCACGACATCGACAGGAAATGCATTCCTTGGTCTGGGGACATAACAAGAAAGGAGTAATTCATGAAAATCCAACATGATAAGTTTTGATGTTATGGTGAGTTTGTGGGGTTTATACACAAAATTAGCAAACTCCATGTGGTCCACTTTGTTTCGTTTTTAATCATTCCTTCACTTGCATTTCCGAATTCATACATATATATATATATATATTATGAAAGGAGACAGAGGGAACAAGGACAAAGAGAGGTGGAAGCCCTGGTGGTAGTGGCTTCATCCACTAACATTATTACGTCATCATTCTTCTCCTCATTTTTTTATGGTACTTCCAAAACAAGAACAACAATACATGAATTTGATACAGAAGACAGCTTTTTTGTAGTTATCCGTACATTTATATAAATAAGTTTATATCTGCGCCTATGCTTATATGGATATATATGTATAAACATGAGTCTCTATATACTGACCGTGAATACGCATATACATAGGACATTGAAGATGGGGCGGCTTGGACCAACTGCAGACCGTAGCCCAATTTAATGTTCAAATTCAATTTCTAAGCCAACAATACTTGGGCTTATTAAGTCTCATTAATGGGCTATGTTGCTGAATCAGATAAGAATGGGCCTGAACGGTCTCTATTGGGCTCAGCCCAATTACAATCGAGCCCGATCCACTTAAGACAATTTTACACCAACCAAGAAGGTTTTTTTTTTTTTTTTTTTTTTTTTTTTAGGTTTTTTTTTTTTTTTTTTTTTTTTTTTTTTTTTTTGCGACGAAACAAAGAAATTGTGATTTAATTTTTTGGTATCTTGGTCAAGGCGAGTTCGAGTCTTGAGTGTAGATGTAATCGGTGTGAGCAGCGACGGTTCCCTTGAGAAGACATTCCTCATGGCTGTCCGAGTTCTTACACACCTCTTTTCTCTCCCTCGTCTGCTCCTCCATTATCATCCCACCAAAAATTAAATACATTACTACTTTTTTTTTTTTTATATAAAAAATATTAACACCTGCCACAACCCATTTCATGTTCTTGATTTTTACAATACTCCAAAACTGCTTACAATCTCCTAATCATTCATCTTATAATCCATCTCGACCGTGCTGCGCTATTCAAACTCCAAAGAAAAATTACAAATACAAATACAAATCCCCCTGCTAAAAACATAAATAGCAAACATATGATATATATACATATATATATATATATTATATACATATATATACGAGGTATGAACTTACATGATGATGTGGGGATTCTTTAGGCGGAGAAGATGGTGTTGGTGTATCAGTACCGCTAACTGCTGAACCCATACT
>NW_010961290.1:754057-784299 GCF_000463585.1 Tarenaya hassleriana
ACCCATACTTAGTAGCAGAAACAAAGCCAACAAGAACAGTATTAGGCTTTTCTTCTTCATATTCTCCTCTCTCTAACAGATGAGGAGATGCAGTGTTTGTTGATGTATGTATATATACAAAGAACCAAACAGATAAATACATGGAGATATTTGACTTTTTGGTGATTTATATTAATAACAATAAATTAAATGGTTTGATTTAAATAAATAAATAAAGAAGAAGAAGAAGATGATGAGGCTAGCTTTTATAATGAGATCATAAATGCTGCATGGAGAAATGGGCGATTATATATATATAGAATTAAATTATGATGACAAGGAAAGGTCGATGAAGGACAGAGAAGTCAAAGCTTTGGCATCTTTGAGTCAACGCTTTTATTTCGTTTTCCTAGGAAACATCACCTCTTCTTTGTTTTCTCTTCATTTTCAATATTACATTTTTTTTCCACTTTCAATTTATTTTCCCTTTAATTCAGTAAACCAATATTACTACTTAATTATCTTTCCATAATTTCTTTTGCATTCATATCTACCTCTTGCCAGTAGATGATGATCCAAAAAGAATCGTCATTGGGGATAATATATAACGTAATTGGAGCATTTCTTTTTTAATTATTGCAAAATACAGTATGCGTGCGTACATAAGTAAATCATAAAAAAATTTACAAAAATATGTATATAATTGTTGCGTTGGAGATTTTATATCAAAATGTAACATTTTTTAGAATGAAATAAATCTAAGAAGGGGGAATAATAAAAGGATCTGAAATACCAAATTTTACCATTTCAAGAAAATAATTGTAGATCATAATCATCCTATAATTTCAAGCCTTAAAAAGATATGTTCGATGGAGAGCTCATTTGTTTATAGACTTCCAAAGCCACTAATTATTTTTTTCAGTATAATCACCGACAAGCACACGTAATCACGTGTGCACTAGTTAATTGGTATTCAAAACCCATCAAAATTAGAGCTCAACATTGTGATTATCCTTAATTATTTTTTAAAATTTAACCCATTATTGTTTATTATTAAATGTTTTTTTTTTCTAAAATTAATTGGTATCTCGCTGCTTTTCCTGCATTTGGAGAAGGGTTATTAATTATTTGGTTTTCTTCCATTTTAAATTGATCTTTTTCAATTTAAAAATGATATAGGGACAAAAATCTAAAACTTATAGAATTAAAATTTTCAATTTTCCATTGATTGATAATATGTTTTCCTTGTAGTTTCTGTTTTATAGCACTTCTCTTTTATTTTATACATTAAATCATTTTTTTTGTCATTTATGTGACATGTCTGACTAAAAAACGCTCAAACATGATTTTTCTATCACAGATTTATTATTATATAACCCTTTTATTTTGGATAATTTACGCGTAAAAGGAGAGAAATCTAGAAAAGTGTAGAGAGAGTGATGTAGATAACATCAGTTGGGAAATTATTTTAATAATATTGGGAAATTATTTTAATAATAATAATAATACAAGTAACACACCCACATGACTTATTAGGGATTTGAGTTGTCCTGTCAATTTATCCTTATTTTTCTTGTGTTTTGGAATTAGAAATTGAAAAACTAATTACTTTAATGTGGGGGAAAGGACCAAACCACTGATTTGAATCCGACCAGAACCTCTGACCAAGTCGGAGACTTTGAAGCGCAAACTTCTAACTCATTCAGAGGGTTCTGATTGAAAGTTTTAGATTCAGCAGTAGCCCTGAAACAGAGCATATATTTGCCGAGTAATGAGCCAGATCGTGAACTCATTCAGAGGCTTGTGCGAATCGAAGGCTTCGAGTAGTCCTGCTTGGATTGGACTCGCTCTGATCCACGTTTGCTTCTGGTATTCGAGAGAAAGCAAATCCCTTTTTGTTCCTCTGATAGACGAGGCGACCAAGGCCAAAGAGCTTCTGCGTTCTTGGTGGATGTAATTTTCTGATTGTTTCTCGAGAAATAGTCTGGTATCGGCTACTGGTGAGAAAATCCGAAATGGGTTTTGTCGAATCGCTGAAATCGGTGAACTGGGATCTCGAATCGTACCCGACGTTCCAGGATTTCAAGGTTCTTCCGCTCTTTGCAGTTTTCTTCCCATCGGTTCGGTTTCTTCTCGATAGGTTCGTTTTCGAGGTAATATAATCAAATGCGTTTGGATTGTTGTTTTCATATTTCTTCATACGCTTGCAACTGTTTCTGAAGTCGCATTTATTTCTCTGTATATGTTTTCTTTTTCCCTTTTTTTTCCCATCATGTTTCCGCCTGTTCATTTTTCTTTTTAAAATAACTTAAATTACCTTTAATTGGATCCTACTTATGTTGTGGTTTCTTGATTGGAAGTTGCTAGAAGGTTAATCATTACTAGTCTTTTTGAGAAAAAAGCTGGTTGATTCTATGATTTTCACACCATGGTTTTTGGTTTTGGAAATGCTGGTTATCGTATACTCTTGCGGATGCAAACTTAGAGGAGATTGTTGGTTAGGGTACTTTGAATGTGCAAAAGTTTTAAACTTTGTGAGTTTAATCCCATTTTAACTTGACCCTGATGACGGAGACGTTGGTACTTGTAGAAATTGGCCAAAGTTTTGATCTATGGGAAACAACGGAATATGGGTGATGACATAAAGGAGAGAAGGAAGAAAGTCCGGAAATTCAAAGAGTCGGCATGGAAATGTGTCTACTACCTGTCAGCCGAGATTCTTGCCCTATCTGTGACTTATAACGAACCTTGGTTTAAGAAAACTCGATACTTTTGGGTAGGGCCAGGTGATCAGATGTGGCCTGATCAACAAATAAAGTAAGATAATGCAGATTCCCTTTATCATGATCCTTTAGTTCAGTTGTTGAGTTATTCTTTCATTAGCTATAATATTTTTACATTTTCAGGGTAAAGTTGAAGTTGTTGTATATGTTTGCTGCTGGGTTCTACACTTACTCCATGTTTGCTCTGATATTCTGGGAAACGAGGCGTTCCGACTTTGGAGTTTCCATGGGCCATCATATCGCTACTCTTATTCTTATTGTGCTATCCTATTTATGTAGGTATGCTTCCTTACACATCCCATTATCGGAAAATGTTATGAATCAGAGGGTTCTTGTGGAGGGAAACATTCCACCTCACTTTGGTCTTCTTGTCTTTTTTGTTCATAGATTCTCCCGTGTTGGTTCTGTTGTGTTGGCACTTCACGATGCCAGTGATGTGTTCCTGGAAGTGGGGAAAATGTCCAAATACAGCGGAGCTGAAAGTATTGCGAGCTTTTCATTTATTCTCTTCGTCTTGTCTTGGATCATACTTCGCCTTATCTACTATCCTTGCTGGGTCCTTTGGAGCACAAGGTTTGCATATATTAGTATCCATTATTCATCATATACTTTCTTTTTTCTTCCCATTCATTCACATAATTCTTCTTGACTTATGGTATCATTGTAAAAATATCCACTGCAGCTATGAAGTTCTTTTGACGCTTGACAAGGAAAAACACCCGGTTGAGGGACCAATCTACTACTACATGTTCAACGTGCTTCTGTATTGCTTGTTCATCCTTCACATTTATTGGTGGGCTTTGATATTCCGGATGCTTGTGAAACAAATACAGGCCAGAGGCAAGCTTAGTGAAGATGTCAGATCGGGTAAGTGAAAATTATTTTTCCACAAATCCATCTTTGGTATCCATCCAAGTAGAATATTCAAGAAGTTTATGTCTTTCTGCAGATTCTGAAGGTGAAGATGAGCATGAAGATTGATAGCAATGATTCCAAACCCTCTATACACTCAATGGTACATTTTCATCCTTACACACATGTGTTTTCTCACCATTTGGTTGTTCTTAATCTACAAGTTCAAAACATTTTGATTTTATGTTTCTCTGTTTCATCATCTGAACCAACAGATTAAGACATAGAGAGAGAGAGAGACCTTCAGCCATTGACAACTGACAAGCAACGAGTGCATGTTCTACTAAACTAACACCTTGCTCCATCTTCCTGAGTGTTGTAAGTGCTAAGTTGCCTTATGGATCAGATGAAACCCGTTTCCATGGGTTCGAAGAACTCTGGAAAAAAAACATTTTTTTTTTCCGTTTTCCAGGATTTGGATCTTTCTTCTCCATTGGAATTGTGTCCATTGATTTATTGCCACATTGCTAAAACCATTCAGTCTTTGGTTCATAATGTTAAAAGTCGGTTCGTCTCAGTATATGTCTTTGCCTGTTTCTGTATATTACTGTGTTTTATTTAGTAGCATTTTTGCTAGCTATAGACCAAGCAAACTTGAAGAACTTCCATCTCTTTACAACCCTTGCTCAAACATCATAATTTCATCTCTTCACAATCTCTGTGATAAAATCATATCTGCAAATTATCCATACAATCTTCAAGTAAAATCTTCCTGACAAATGTTCCAGAACTTACAATGTTGTCTTGGTCGGACAGACTGAACCAACACTCTTCTAGGTCTGCTTCTCCGTCAAAGGTACATTTTCTCTCTCCGTCTCTCTCCCATTTTCTCGGCAGCCAAACACTAATATTTCTCTTTTCTTCCTGAGTAATTCTGCTAGGGGTTTATGATGCTCTCAGTCGCTTTGAAACTTCAGAAAGTTATGTGGATATGGGAAATGTTTTGCTAATTTTCGAAACTTTAATTGTTCTTCTGTTGTTTTATCATCCAGTTTTTTAGATTTAGAATTCCTTGGATCAGAACATGGCTTCTTGTATGAGACTATTAGATGGGACGATTTTGTGTGCTTCAACGAGCATTGTGTTGATATCCACAGCGTTTCTTGTCCAAGTCCGAATTGGTCATATCATATTCATAGATCTGTCTCAGACCGTAGGGATTGAGTTCAAGTTTCAGTCTTGAAACACAGATTTGTAAAAAAAAAAAAAAGAGAGAGCTGGATTTTGATTATTACCAAGACGATAAAGCGCTGGTAAACGCAAGATTTGTGATTAGATTTTTCTTCTAAGCTCTGAAGTTATTCTCACGTAGTTCTTTGGGAACACAAGATTTGTGATTAGATGATTGAGGTTTCTTTTGCTGCATTGCTTGTTGGATTCAGCTCAGATGCATGATGGCAATATATATGAGAAGACATGGAGAAACTTCGGTTCCCAGCAATTGAAATGCATATGTGTTTACTTTTACCAGAACCAACGGAATAAGTCTAGTTTACATATGTTAGTGCATCAATATCAATCTTATCTTTGTGGTCTTGTCCTAACAGTTTCATTCATCAGCAACTTAATCGCATCTTTGATGTTTGTGTTGCACAGAACCTTGATCAAATCCTGAAATGGAAGACTTACTAACTGAGATCTCTCCACCGTCAAGATTCTTCCAAGAAGATCTCAACAACTTTGTCTCTCTCCATCCGATCACGTTCCATCTCCATTCATCGTCATGTCCAGCCCAAAGCCAGAGATGCCTCTTCGACCGTCTTTGCTCACCATATCCATTTCTTCACCATCTCTATAAATCTTCCACAGTTTATCCTCTAAAACCCTCATCAGAAGTCCCCTCATGCCTGAAATCCCGTTTTCTGAAAAACACTGTTGAACCCTCTCATTAGGAGACAGATCCTGCAACATATATTCCGTCAATGGCACCAACGATTATTTGATTCTCCTTGTCTCAATCCAGCTCTCTGTATCTCCATTGGTCAAGAATTTATCCCCGAGAGGGTTATAATCTCGGATTCCATTCAAAGTCGTAACTTCAGGGTTAGGCTCTCACCAGATATGACTCGTACATATAAGCTCGAGACATCCTCCGAATGAAAAGCAGCTGCTGGCAGCAATTCTAGACACTGGTCTGGCGAATCTGGAATACTATCCACCTGAGAGTGTGGTTGATGGCCTGAGTTCCGCCCTTTTGAGCCAATGTCAGCTAAAGAGGTTGTCTCCTGGCCCGACGAGTTTGGTCCCCTTGCTGCAAGACTTGTCGGAGCTCTGGTGAAGAATTTTATCTCCGGTCTGGACTCCGTATTGTAAATGATGCTCCTCGAGGATTATTCTTCAAGAACAACAAAAAGCATTCTGGGGTGGATCATGAACTGTATGCTTGATCAACTTTGCTAGGAGAACCGACAAACTTCTCAAGTGTGTTACCGTTTTCATTACGAAAAGTCTTTGTTGCCCATGATCATGTTTTGTCTCTTCTACTCGTAGAAGTTCATGTCTCCCCGAAGTGATTATGCAGAGGTGGTACGTTATCAGAATCAAATCTCCAACAGAAAGAAAAATCATGCCCATGTCCAGATTCTAATCCTCGTACGGCATGGCATGTTCCTTTGATTGCCAACTTGAATGAAAGCTAAAAATGGTGACTTTTTTTTTCCCCTAAAACCAAATGAATCAAGGATGCGAACCGTATCAATGAGTGAATAGTGATGGTATTATTGTCGAATGAATCCGGTTTGACATTTTTGCAGTACCGAGTGAGTGATACGAGAAAACCAGAAGACAAAAAAAAAAGTTTTTTTTTTGGTGTTGCCAAACACAGCCTTAGCACGAAAGTCCCAATTCTTAAAAAAAAAAAAAAAAAAAAAAACTTTCTCCGTCGTCTCGATGAGAGCGAAGTCTCTGAATTTTTTCTTTGGCCTGTGAATTTCGTCCATACCTCCGATCAAAGAACTCCATAAACTCACAAGGAGACGGTAATCGTTTTCAGTTGATGGTATGGTTTGCGAAAGGTGAGATTTTTCCTTCTGGGTAAGGTTCTTATGTTTCTTCATTCGATTTTTGCTTTGTTTTATTGCAATGTAGATTCATCTGTATCTATTTTTCCGATCAAGGTGGGAACTTGTCCGATGCTTCCCTGGTTTCTGTTTAGAATTTGGCGGATTTCTAAGCCGGTTGATTAGGGTTTAAGATTGTGGGGTTTTCTGGGTGTGCTGAAAACGATCGATTCTTCCTAGGAACTGAGATTTCTTGTCGATCGAGAAAACAGGGGAATTGATGAATTCGGGTGTTCTGAGCAGGTTTTATGGGATTAATTTCGGTCTAAATAAAGCCTTTTCTCTGGGATGGAGTGGAGATTTTGTTCTGATCTGATATTTTATGACGCGAAGTGAGTTCTCATTAGGAATCCATTTGCTGATTTCTCTGTTTATCAACAGATGGGTGAACATTTGTCTATGGACCTTATAAGTGATCTGCCTCAGAGCATTATTGAGAACATTCTCACCCGCCTCCCCATTAGAGACGCCATAAGAACGAGCGTCTTATCGAGCAAATGGAGGTATAAGTGGTCTACCCTTACTCACCTTGTGTTTGACGAGAAATGCATCACCCCTTCCAACGAACGAGGCCTTTTGGAGAACAACCTTGTGAGATTTATAACCGGAGCCCTTCTTCTTCACCAAGGTCCCGTCCACAAATTCCAACTCTCGACCCCGTCTCTGCAATGCTGTCCAGACATTGACCGGTGGCTGCTCTTTCTTTCAAGGAATGATATCAAGGAGCTTATTCTTGAGTTAGGGGAAGGCGAGTGGTTTAGGGTTCCTTCATGTGTCTTCAATTGTACAAGACTAACCCGTTTGGAATTGTGCCATTGCGAGTTTGACCCGCCTCAGATTTTCAGAGGGTTTTCGCATTTGAGGAGTCTTAGCCTCCATCAAGTTCTCGTCGCCCCTGAAGTGATTGAAAGTCTTATCTCAGGCTGCCCTCTCCTCGAGTTCTTGTCATTGTCCTACTTTGACAGTTTGGTTCTTAGTATATCAGCTCCTAATCTCAAGTACTTGTATCTGGATGGCGAGTTCAAGGACATTTTTCTTGAAAATACCGTCAAACTAACGTCCATATCAGTTTCCATGTACATGAATGAGGATTCGGCTGAACATTTTGAACAAAGTTCAGCTTCCAATCTTATTAAGTTCCTTGGAGGTGTGCCCCTTCTCGAGAAGCTTGTTGGCTATATTTACTTCACAAAGGTAACATGATCTTTGATGCTTTGTGATTTTGATTTTAAACCTCGTTTATTATCCAGTGGCTAATGTCGCTTCTCTCTCTTTGCTTTTTGTTCAGTACTTGAGTATAGGCGATGACCCTGGAAGGCTACCAGTTACTTATATGTATCTGAAGACCATAGAACTTTACCAAGTAAGCTTTGAAGATGCAAGTGAGGTACTTGTTGTTCTTCGGCTGATCACCCACTCTCCTAATCTAAGAGAGCTCAAAATTTCGGTATTCTCTCTCTCTCTCTCCCCTTTCATTTCTTGATGAATGCCAAGTTTTCTCTAAACAAGACCATTACATCTGATGAAGCAATGAGACTAAACATATATGCATCCTATAGTTGATGTTTAGAATTCCGATATTAATCTTCGATCATCTTCCTGGATGGGTTTTGTTTCGGAGTGGATTTTCCTTCACTTATTCAAACATCAAACATGTTCCAGGGTTCGAAAGAGTGTTCCGACTACAAACTACCAAAACTTAGATACGTGAAGATCACCGATGTGTCTGGCATCAGGAATGAGCTGGACTTCATCGGATTCTTGCTCGAGAACTCTCCCTCACTTGAGACAGTTCTCATCACACCGTGTTTTTCAGATGCAGACGCGAAGGTAGATATGCTCATCGAGCTTCTCAAGTTCCCTCGTGCTTCTCCCCGAGCTCAGATCCTTTTCCTTCAAGACCGGAGCCTCTGCTGCTGAGTGCGGTCAGATGTCTAACATAACAATGTTTGGTGTAAATCCCATGGAAATGTAATGTGAAACTGATAGTGTGGATCTTCAAATTCTTTCATTAAACTTTCGGCAAAAAAGAATCATGAATGTGAAGCCAGTTTTTCACTGAATCCTATATACTGATTCAAAGGAGTCAATATTGGAAATGTTTGTTTATTGCCAGTGGAATTTGAGCTTCTTCATATCATCTTACCAAGCAAAAGTTACATATTAACAGTCTTTTGAGTGCCCCAAATCTGTACACATAAACCTAGTAATAGTATACAAAACCCTTAGTTCATCACCACCAGAAGTACCCTCTTGACATTGACATGCAACCATTGTCTGGTTCTGACAGATACCAGTCCGAGACATCTCTGGTTACCTCGGACCAGACAGCTCCATGGCTTGAACCAAGAGGGTGGAATCATCGGTAAGATCCGAATACCGTTCTGAGGAAGAGAACTCGTTGGGTCGGCTGTAACTCCGGTGGGTTTCGGAGTTCCTCTGCTGAGAAGCCTCCCATTTCTCAGCGAGACCGTCCCCTTCCAGCATCCGAACCACTTCTGACATCTTGGGACGGTGGCTAGGGAGATATTGTGTGCAGAGCAGAGCCACTTGAACCATTTCTTCTACTTCGATTCGATCGTAGTTGTTCTTCAGGTCCTTGTCCACTATCAGCTCTAGCTTCTTCTCTTGATGCACTTTCTTCACCTGCAGTTCAACCAAATACCCCTAAAATTTTAGCAGACCAAAACAAGACTCGCAGCCCATTTGGATTTTTTGCACTTTTCTTCCATTTCTTTGAGCGAAAACGACAAGAAATGTTTGAACTTGCAAGAAAGTGCCATAAAGATCGAAACTTTTTGTTTTGCTGAGACTGGAAACGTAGCTTTTGGTAAAACTTGAAACTTTTCCAATTCAATCCAAATTGGGTCATTTTGTTTTGTTTGAAAAATATGTAAAAGCAGAGGGCAAATCCTTCCTTACCCAATCGAGCATGGCACCTTTCTGGTTCGCCGCTTTACCAAACTCGAGAGCTCTCAATCCAGAAATCAGTTCGAGCAGAAGAATCCCGAAGCCGAACACATCTGTCTTCTCCGAGGACTGTCCGGTCGATAAGTACTCAGGCGCGATGTGACCCACCGTCCCTCTCACGGCGGTGGTGACGTGCGATTCACGGTGGTCAAGCAGCTTCGCCAACCCGAAATCTCCGACCACCGCCTCGCAGAAGTCGTCGAGGAGAATGTTCGCTGCCTTCACGTCTCGGTGAATGATCTTTGGGTCACATTGTTCGTGTAAGTACAGTAACCCTCTCGCTGCTCCCAGTGCGATGCGTTTCCTCGTTCCCCAATCCAATACTGGTTTTGCTGTGAGAGATCATCATCATTCATGGAGACCCACTTGTGAGAATCGAATTGTGAAACCAAAAGTTTCCAACTTTGGGCAATGGGGATGCTTTCTAATGGGGAATCGTGAAATGCGTAGAAATATAAGGTGTTGTTTTGGAGTTCTACAATGGGTAGAATCAAAATTACTACTTCGGATTCTTTCCCAAGGATAATCTTTCGAAGATCCACAGTTCTAGGTCTTGCAGAAAATCTTGCAGAACCACAAGATTGTATCTACAGAATTTAGGTATAGTTCAAGAATTTATATGGATTGCTCTGCAATGTGTAGTATGAACGCAAGAAAAGATTATACCTTTGAGACGAAAAGCAACGCTGCCATTGGACATGTAGGGATAAACAAGAAGCCGCTCAGAGGAAGTGGTGCAGAAGCCGTAGAGGCGGAGGAGGTTGCGGTGAACAGCGAGACTGATCATCTCGACCTCCATCTGAAACTGAATCTCCCCTCCAATGGCGTTTACGTCTTTTAACCTCTTCACGGCCACCACAGAATTGTCTTGGAGATGCCCTTTGTACACATTCCCAAACCCTCCTTTTCCAATCAGATTCTTGCTACTGAAGTTATTTGTTGCTGCTTGGAGTTCTTTGAAACTGAATCTCCTAAGGTTCCCTAGGCAAAGGTCTTCCCTGTTTTGCTCTGAAACTTCACGCACAGAGGAGGAACACAAAAGTCAACTTATGTTTACATTATAGAAGGTAACATCTCATAACAATTATCGATTTTATTTGCCCCCTGGTGTTGTTGATTCATCGGTATGATCGTGGAAAATGAAGAAGAAAAGGGCTTTATAGTTACCATTGACATCAAAGAAGACTTGCTGGTTATGTCTTCTTCTCCACCAGAGAAGAAAACCGAAGCCGAGAATCAACAAGCAGACGCAGGTAACGCTCAAGCCGAATGCCACTGCAAGTCTCCGGCTTTTACTTCTTCCGGAAGATGCTACATCTAACAAGTGGATTAACACTTTTTTAACTTGAGATTTAATTGCTACTATTTAAACAAGATTATATTAAACTTTTCTCAGGAATGACAAAGGAAACGAGGCTTAGAGATTGGAGTTTGGAGTTACTTTGTGAATTGTTCAAGGACAAGTACATGGGAATTGGTTGGGTCCCATTGCAGTCTTTCTCAGTCCCAGTTGGGCAAATCTGAGGGTTTCCCATGACACTGCATTCCAAAGGGGAAAGAGATATACTTTATTATCATTCAATGTGTACACGCATACATATACATGTATGTATGTACATTTCGTATAAAGATGCGTATAAGTGTGGAAGACAGTGTATCGTAATTCACCCTGTTCAGAGACAGGGTAAAACAGAGCAGACTGAATTCTTTGCAAGAAGGGACTTACTTGAATGTCTTGGCGAGTGATCTTGGAACTGGTCCACTCAGGTTATTATACGACAGATCCCTAAGAGAATTTTCAGACCAACAAAACAAAAACTCGTAAAAACAAACTTTATCTCCCCCCAAAAAAAATGAATTATAAAAGAGAAAAGATGAGAGAGAATTTACAGAAAGGTAAGTTGGGTCATGTTGGCCAAGGAGGACGGAATTGTTCCTGTCAGTGTGTTATTATTCAGCCTCCTGTTCCACATTTCCACAAGTCCCTCCATAAGTTTTCAAAGAATATATCCATTTAAAATAAAAAGGACTATATATTATTATAAATTTTTAAAAAAAAAACCGTTTATCAATGCATTATCATACCTGGAATGGGTCTAAAGCAAAACTTTAAAAATTAAAAATAAAAACATAAATATTAAGAGACATACAAGTACTGGAGACTTGTTGAGTGAGAGAGAGTGTCTGGGATTTGGCCAGTGAAATTGTTACTGGAGAGATCAAGTGTTTTGAGTTTTACAAGTCTCCCGATCTCAGAAGGAATATGTCCTGAGATATAATTGTTCTGCAGGAGCCTGTTCGAATTCCAACGAAATAAAATAAAAATATTATACAATTTCACAAAATATACCCCAAGATTACAAATTTACACAAAACAGTAATAATAACGATGAATACTCACACAGTCTGCAGATTTGTCAAGTTCCCAATACTGGGTGCGAGAGTTCCTGATAAATTCTGGCTTGGAGCTCCTCTATACACACACACACACACAGAGACACATAATCTTTAAACATGCATGTCTGAAGACACATAGATACATGCATATACACATATACATGGACGCGTGTTTGTTGTCTGATGACAGAGGAGATACAAACAAGCAGAGAAGACATGTATGTATGTGTATGTATGTATGTGTATATAGATATGTACTTACAGGGTGATGACGAGACCATCAGGAGAGCAAGAGACCATGTTCCAACTACAAGGGTCGACTGCGGTTTCGTCCCAGTTCTTCAGAACTTCATGAGGATCTACCAGAGAATTCTTTATCCCCATCAGGGCAAGAACTGAAGAACAAGAAGAAAGATTTCGTCAATCATCTTGACAAAAACGTGTTATGATTCTTGAATCGTTGGACTTGGAAAAATCTCTCTGAGTTTCAGTTCTTTTTCTTTTTAATTACCTTCATAGTTGACACCTTTATCAGTGAGCTCTGCAGAAGAAGACCCCAGAAGGAGGAAGAAGAAGATCAAAGAGCGGAAAACATAACTATGTGTCACCACTCTTCTTGTTCTTGTCTCCTCCATCTTTTGTCTCTCTGAGTTTCTGTTTTTGGTTTCTCTTAAAGTGTAAGGTTTGGTTCTAAATTTGAATATATATATATATATATATATATATATATTGGGGCTTTTCAATTCATTCTCCGACTGAGTTTTTGGCTCCCAAGCATCAGTCAGAGAGTGTTGAAACTCAGAGAGAGAGAGAGAGAGAGAGAGAGAGAGAGAGAGACGCTTGGAAATGATTTACTTTAAGGTCTTATACTGCAAACCATAATGGTAAAGTAGACGCTTTAATAACAACATTTCCTTCTTGATTGTATATTTTGTATATCGAATCTCGTGATTTGTCTTTTTTAAAAAATTATATGACAATAATTTTTAAAATAGTTATAATTTAGCAATCCATAATTCTTCAAAATGATAGAAACGAGTACGTGCCGTCTCAATCTGAATGGAAAATGAAACCTAAAACAAAGCTGCGTGTTAACGAAAGGTTGTTTTCATTGGTACGTATAATGTATTTTTGTATGGGTGTGTGTACATGCATGGCATATTTAAGCATGATATGACTATAAAATTAATTAAATCAAAGCAGGTAAAAAGTAAAATCAATCTGTTAAGCACCACTAAACTTTATATTAAAAAAATATGATAAATTCTTTCCGGAAAGAATAATTAATCAGGCAGCTTCGCATCGCACAAAGGGCGATAAAAGTCTAAAGTGAATTTGTTTTTGTTTTATTTCATTTGTAACATATCTGCACACATCTATCGCTACAATGATATGAACGAATTCAATAATATATATAATAAGGTGAGATAAAATTGTATAGTCATTTATCAAAAAAATAAAATAAAATTATATAGCCCGTGAATAATATAAGATGGGACGACCAGTCGCGCGCAAAGAGAGACAAAGTGACGCTGGAATTTGCCTTTTCCTTTTTCACGGAGTCGCTTTTAACTAAATTATTCCCACTCATCCCAAATAATTAAATATTTTTTTTATCAATTAATATCTTAAAATGTGCAGTGTCCTATATATGTCCATGGCCAAACATTTGATTTTGAAAAATCTAAAATGGAACTGAAGCGAATAAAGTATAATCTTGAGTTAAATATTAATTTCATATGATTTTTCTAAAATTAAATTAAATTAATACACAAGAGTATTAAAAAAATAAAATGGTATTAAAAAAAATGATAACCTATAAACAACGTGAAATACCAATCCTTAATTTTGGCAGTCGTCAAAATAAATCAAGTACACGTTTGCTCACCATGAAACCCGATTTCATTTAGTTATCGAAATATAACCATTAGAGTAATAACATAACAATTTTAGTCGATTATAAGAGAACGAAAACCCTAACTATGGCATCATTATGAATCTAAACATTCTATTTTTTTTATATTCCCGTAGTTAATCAGAATAAACATTCTATCTACAAACCGGATTTTTTATCTTTTTAATAATATTCCTTCCGTTTCATTTTAAATATCGTTTAAGGATACTACACACAAATTAAGAAAAATAGTGTCTTAACCAAAATACCCTTATTTATTGCACAGATAATTATTACTTCTAAATATGTAAAATATTTAAATATTATTTATTAAGGATAAATTTGGAAAAAATAATGTAAAATACATTGAAAATAGAAAAACGTCATTTATTTTGAAACAAAAAAATTGTTCTAAAACGTTAATTAAACAAAGGGAGTAATAATTAACAAAGACGTACTTGGAATCTCGAGGGGTGATCATTATCATTCTCCCTCCAAACGGCTCCCCTTAAATTCCTAATTAATGATCAATGATAGCGTAATTACTCATTCCAACTTTTATTAATCCGATAAATTTGTTACTATTGAGATTATTGTCCATTGTTGACACAAATTAATTAATTAAATCACATCCACTAATTAAACTCGTATATTTATACTTTCCAATTCTACCGTAACCTTCGACCTTAATTAATAATAGCTAAGTCTAATTATTTTCACTCCTCATTTGCCATTACTAGCTAATTATTTATCCGGCTGATTAAGATATTACAAAAGCCATAACTAATCCGATAATCTTTAATTAGATAGACTGATTAATTATAGATTTTGCTTTAATAATTTACGACCCCCTAATCAAATCTTGTCAACAGACAGTCACTTAGAAACAAGAAAAAAGCAAACAGCTTTAAAAAGCAAAAGCTGTCCACCTTCTCCTCTCTTTCATCATTGCTTCAATTTCACATTTCTTCATTTTCCCATTGGCTTGTACCCTTTTTTCAGGCAAATATCAAATTATTTTGTATTCGGTATTAATCATAATCGAATTTACGCATATTGCATTTATACTTGCCCCTGTTCTATGATCCACTTGCCTCACCAAATTTTCAGACAATTATACAACGTAAATTTCAGATATGTAAAAAAAAAATAACCATGTGAACGACCGGTTAATTAAGTTATTTATCGCGTTTATATGAAACGAAAATATATACATGGATCGAGAGGAATTATATATTTGACTGAACTGTAGTGGTCTAAAGTTACTAACAGATAAACTAATGAGTTGGATTATTATTATTATTCATCAAAAAAAATTTCGTCGGGACAATGATCACAAAGAGCTTATCTAAGCACACAAAAAAAAAAGAGAGTTCACGTAATGATTGCATGTGTTTGTGCATGGATACACGTGCAATGCGACCCTCTAACCGAACTCCGTTCTTTCTTCCTCTTCATTAGTCCCATTTCTTTGACCGCATCTCATCATTGCATTTGCAATTTCCCTTAGTATAAAATTATATAACCTTCTAGTTACTATATGGTTTCTTTTTTTTTATAAAGGTTACTATATGGTTTTATATAAGGAAAAAAATAACTAGTCCTCCCTCCGGGATATAATTTGTTCACGTGGGGCATAGTGTTGGTGCGTACACAAGAACAATATTGTTCCAAAATTTTATTAGCCCGATATAATCTGATTGGATATAGATTCATAATTTTTTTTTTATGATCCACGGCATGTGATGCAATGATTTATATGTGACCCATGGCTTATGGTAATTAGAATGCTTCCTTCGTGGGCAATGAACATGTTAATTTTGGTACCCTAATTGTTAGTTTTGAACAAATATATTCAACAAGTGTGTGTATATGTGTGGATATATCATATATGTCCATCTATATACCCATGCATGATCTTAATAAGCATATGCCCCCAAATGGGTATGAAGATATTCTTCTTTTCTTACAACTTGGTTTTGTTCGAATCCTACATCGTAGCTGTTAGTATTCGTCCTTATTGCGATATAAATGAAATATAGTCGATTTGATGTATCGGAAATCTGGAGTCATCTCATAACCTAATATATGACAATATATAACTTATATTATTATATTAGATATTGAAGTGTTTTCTTATTGGAATTTAGTTCTTGGATTTATATATTTCGTTGTTATCAACGTTTAAAAAAAATCTGATACACCAATCAAATCGGATACGAAATCAACAGTAGAATTTCTATTCCATCCCAATTGAATTGTAACCTCTTAGGAAATAAAAAATACACGGTCCATTTCCGTTACATATTACATTATTGTTACATGTGTATCCATGGGACTTTGTTTTTAATACCATTTCTGATTATATATATATATATATATATAAACCTAATTTCAAGAGTTAATTATGTGAATATAAAGATAAACGCTTCCAATTAGAGGGAAGTGCTCCGATCAATCTCAAAACCCATTTGCGCTTATTTTTCCCAAAAAAAAAAATACAAATTTCGTACTCAGAATATAAGATAAGATTTTGCATATCTAATACTCGGAAAGGTTGTCGACACACGTACACAATTTGGATCAAAATTTGGGGTCATAGTTATATATTGGTTCAATTAGTTTTAAGTCTTAAGTGCGATTCTATTTAACAAAAATCTTATATTTATCTTTGGTTCGATTCAAAATTTATTTGGATTACCTATTTGAGTTTGGTTTTATTAAAAAAATTATTTTATAAATAAAAGTTTGATTTTATCTATTTTTCACTTATTTTTAAATTCAATTAAGATAATTTTATAAAGATATAACTAATCGATTTTTCAAATTGGATTCGATTTGTGTATAATAACGTATTATTCTAACGATTTACTTCATATTTCTCGATCAAAATAAATATATATTGTGAATATCATTTTGGTTCGTACTATTGTTCCTCCACTCGCAGGGTTTTGATGGGTCATATTCACAAATTCTATTTTGTCTCAATTAGGGCCACGATAAAAGGGGGGAAAAAAGGTTAGCATAAATTCTTTGATAAAGTCGGGAGACACAAAAGCAATTAGGACAACTCGCACCCCCTCTTTCTCCTTCGCTTTTTCCTTGTAGTGCTTGTGGTTAGAATCCTTTTTATTCCATTTTCGTAATTTTTGTTATTTCTTTAGAATTCCTTGTTTGTTATTATCATTATTTTTTTTATAATTGAAACGAAATATAATTAAAATTCCAAAACCCTAAACATCCTTTGTCGAGATTTCAATGTTCTGTCCATATGCCAAAATCATAGTGTCCACACAATTCTCACGTTGGAGTACGGAGATAAATTGAAATAAAATGTGATTCGCTATCCCAATATATTACAATGATTAAACATTGATTAGAGAGACATAGAGTCCGGTTGTAGTCTTTCTTTCTGATTTGATACACTCTACGTGAAATTGGGAAAAGGCCAAAGTCTCATTTCACATCAATTCACAAATTCACTAACCAAACCAAAAAAAAAAAAAACAAAAAAAAAAAATAGACCAAACAAAATGACTTTTTTTTTTCCCGACATCGAACATGGCCCCTCCAAGATCTTCACGTTACAAATCTTGTGCATGCAATGCATCAGCCCCTTCTTTCATCCTTTTCTCTTGCTTTGCTAAATTCCAATAGATATTATTTTTGGTACGATCGTATCAAGACATTTTCTTAGTATTCCCTTTCGCTTTTCGTAATATTTTAATACCATAGGCTGCTTTGTTGCATGCAAAGGCTAGGCTGTTGTATGAAGTGACTGACCATTCGACAAAACAATCACTTATACCGACAGTGCGCGTATTTAACAAAAACTAAGCAAATATGTACGATTTCGAAATTCAAATTTATGGTACTTTTCTATATCCATGAAACCCATTTCATTAAATATCATCTTGCAAGTGATCCAAGAATGCGTTGGAGAGTTCTAACTCGATCATGAACAGATGCATTGAATGCAATCTATACACACAATCCACGAAAGGAAATGGGCAACAAACATGAAATAGATTTGGAGCAGACCACAGTGAAAAGCTTCAAACTTCAGACACAAATCTTCTGGTGCAGCCACCAGAGAAACTACACAGAACAACATTCAAGTCTTCACAACACGACACAACAACACAAACTGCAATCATCGTAACATAACATGTCCACACAGATCTGCAATTTGCCTTTTTTATTCTGACAGAGAAACTAAACGGAAACAGAATGAAACATAAACCCTTCACTCTTCCTCTTCTCCTTCAACCATTTCTTCCTCTTTCCAGCAACAAGCAAGAGTCGACTTAGGAGTGTCACATTCCCCACTCTTGACAAACTTCTGGTAGACAACTGAACCCCCGAGTTCAAGCTCCTCTAGGCATCTCTCTTTGCTGCAGTATCCCTTGACGTCCACCGCTGAGCAGCTGTGGTTCAGCAACTCGGTTCCAAGGTCCAAGTGCACAGCCATGGAGAATTCTCCCGGTTCGAAACAATCCAATACCCTCTTCACCAGCTCGTTCAGATTCAGGTTCTTCAGGTCATACCCAACAGTTTCAAAGCTTGCGTAGCTGAACCCATCTTCTGGTGTCACGTGGATGGTCGAGACTGCATCTCCTTCAATGGAGTTCATCGAATAGCCACACGGGTCGAACTCAAAGTCGCAGTCCTGCTTCAGCAACTCGGCTCCAAGATCGGCGTGTACAGCTATGGAGAATCCTCCCGGTTTGAAACAAATCAATACCTTGTTCACCAGCTCGTTCAGGTTCAGGTTCTTCAGGTCATACCCGACAGTTTCAAAGCTCGCGTAGCTGAGTCCGTCCTCAGGTGTCACATGGATGGTCGAAACTGCATCTCCTTCCACGGAGTTCATCGAATAACCACATGGGTCGAACTCAAAATCACAGATTTCTGAACCCGGAAGGAATTTTCTAATGCCGGAGCCTATGGTCATCTCAGCTGCTGAACCCGAATGACATTTGTAGAAAACAGAAGCTTTTTCCCTGTCCAGTCCAGTCATGCAAATCTCCAATGTGTAGACAGGTTCACAGCAAACAGATGCATCTGCAGAGGTGGCAGAATAGACATGCCACCTTTGAGGGTTACTCTCAGTCCCTCCCATCACAAAAGCCTTGCTTCCTGAGCCGAGCTTACCAAAATAGCCATCGAGCACACTGACTTCTTCAGAGAAGCTACGGTGAGGGTACGACTGAGCTCCCGGGAAAATAAAGCTGCCACGAGTGTAGCGGGCAGATCTAACAGCAAGAGAAAGGGAATCCGCCAGCCTCAAAATGGGTGGGATTGATAAGAGCAACTTCGTAGTGCCACACGTTTTGATGATGATCTTGTAAGGATAAACAAAGAGGCTAGACTCCGAGAGCACATATGAATCAACATAAGCATTTGACAGCGATGACACGATAGTGCACTCTGCCGGGCCCAGGAATTCATCCAACTGGGATTTAGAGAGAGCCCGAAGGCCCTTCCCCTCAGGATCAAGAAAGACACTAGGCTCATGAAATGATATTTCGAGCCTCTTCTCAAAACCTTCGAAACCAATAGCAGAGACTGTCATTTTTAGACCAAACTACTGTAATGGAGCAGCAAAGAAACTAGTAAAGGGGCTATGGACGGCAAGAGATCGCAATTGCAAAGAGACCAGAAGAGGAAGAAGAGGCTGAAGGAGAGGTTGGGCAGGAAAAAAGCAAGTAAATTTATGCTACAGCCAGGCAGTGATGAACCACGTTTAGTGGTTAAAGCGAAAAACTTTGAGGAATATCAGGATGGTTTGCGGGTGATCTGCAAAAAGAAGAAAGAAACCAACGAAAATATTAGCATTTCATAAGAAAACAACACATGCTTTCCCTGTTTCCCCTCATCAATGGAAATGAGAGTACTAACGTTTGAGTAAGCAGCAGATCTGAACTTCTTGATTCCCCCGTTTGGTCGAACGTCTTCAATGCTGTATCCGAGAGGAGCTTCGTAGAAAAGAACCCTATTACTATTACTACTACTACTACTAGACTTCTTTTTCCCACCTTTAGTCTCCATTGATCATTCGCTTCACCTGAATAAATCATCAAGCATCCAGATTGATGAGCGAGTAAAATGGCATCAAAAGATTAATACAACTCAATAGACCATAGAGCAGCATGCTTTACAAAACAATTATCATCCAGAGAAGACTACTAATTTAGAAACCCAGATCAAGTTGTAACACAAAAAAAGAGCAACCTTTGAACCCATTTGAACATCATCCATGAACCAAGAAATAATCCATCAAAAGGGCTGAAGCAGAATAAGCAAAAGTACACAACAGATACATGATAAAGAACATAGATAATCACGACTCAAAGCATCGCAACTCAAAAAATTATCAAAATTGAAATCAGAAACGCGTCACTTTACATTTAAGACTGCAAATATTCACCTATGCTAAAAAAAAAGTAATCGTCAAGCGCACATCAGATGAAGGAAACTCATATAAATCAGAAGCAAAAACAATAAATATATTGCAGGTTCCAATATATATTACCCACTTCCGGATCATCAAATGCTAATAGAACTTATAACTCTAATCCAACTTTTCGTATCGCGAATAACGGGCATGTAACAATAATCGCAAAGTTAGAAGCTTTTCATATCGCGAATCCAAGAAAAACCCTTTATGCTTAACATTACCAGGAAACATAGCAAGAAGTTGTGAAGAAAGCTTACAAGACAAAGTTTAAAGATTTACGAATCACCCAATTCTTGAGACCCAGAAACCCTAGCGCCAAAGATCTGCGAATGGTAACAAAAAGAGAACACACCAATTAAACACGGAAGGGGAAACCCTACAAATTCCAGAATCAGAAAACGATAAAAAAAGGTTGAAACTTACATGAAATGACAGGCGGATCAATTCAGAAACAGATCAGATTGGAATTCGGAATCGGAAAAGGATGTGTTTTTGAATTCTCTCCTTTCTTTTTCTTGTTCTCTTTTGTTGACGAAGCTCTCTGCGAGAGGCGAAGAGTTCCACGGGACGGAATTTATACAGAGGTGAGAGAGAGAGAGCCTAAATTGCTATTTGAATTTACGGATTTGCCCCTTTACTCAAAAAAGGTAGTAATTATTATTTTGGCCCTTTAAACGTATAGTGTGCATTTTCAAACCTAACGTCAGATGACCAATAACGAGGCAATAATATCGGGGTTACCATATAATATTTTTTCCCCATTTTCTTAAACTAGGTTATTCTATGTATTTATCATATGAAATGTGTAGAAAAAAAAATATAATTTTATTGAAAATAAAATTCAATGAGAAAGTGTGATCAATAACGTCATATTTTTTATTAATGATTGTAAAACAATATTTGGGACATAATAGTTAATAGATTCACCCTCATTATACATAGCAGATTCGTGTGAGCGGACACCCATTTTCTTTCCAACGTTGAAATATTTTTATTGAAATTAAAAATTGAATTTTCCAACATTTTATATCACGCAAAACAACATATATGGTTTTGTTAGGTATATATTACCTAATGATAACAGCAACACTATTGTAACAAAATGCACCAAATGTGTTGAACATGTATAGCCAAACTCATATAGATAGAAGATACATTTTCTTTACTATCGTAAGGTAATTGAATAATGTATTACTAATCTAGCGTTTTCTAAAGTTATTATATATTGTTATTAGTAAAGAATAGACAGATGATAAGAATAATAATATAATACATTATTATTATTTAATATTATTATTATTATTAAAAACATGTCATACATACGTTACTGCAAAAGGAAAAAAAATAAAGGAAGAAATAAGAAAGAAGCGACGTCGTAGACCAAGACGCGATTCACGTGATAAGACTCCGACTCATCACAAACGCACCACATAACTTTTATATTATTTTAATATATATATATATATATATATATATGCGTGTGTGTGCACGCGCTTTACATGTTCATTTTAAAATTTTAATTCACCTTTAATTTTAGCTATTAAGTTGATTGTCTTTTCTCTGATTAAAAATTGCACCTATGATATGGAGCCTTTCGGTGCAAATACAATTCTAAAATCTTTCTAGAAATTAAATAAAAGCTAATGATCTCAAACATATTATTTGTTTTTTATTATGCTTTTTTCGAGGAAATGATTTTGAATTTTTTAAATAAAATATTTTACGGTCTTTTGCGTTAGAAAATAAAAGATGTATTCGTGTACCACTCACGAGTTTGCTTCTTCGTTTGATCTCCGAATTATTGGTCTACTAATTATATTCATACGAGAAAAAAAAAAGTAATATTATATTTATATATGTCCAAAGATCTTTTGTCTAACACGGCAACTTGCAGATATTGACATCTTCTGTCAAGAGTTATATATAAAATGTAATATTTATTAATAATAAAGGGTTGAGGTTTTCTTCGAATCTCTATTTTTATATTATTCGTGAGATAATGCATATCCATGATTTATTATGTAGAAAGTTCAACAATATGAAATTTGTTTTATTATTATAGTTATAAAAGATGAATTTTGAAATGGTGAATGTTGTCATGTTTTTTAAATGATGCTTAATGTATTTATCTGTATTTAGAAATCGATTTTTATCATAAAGAAAAATTTTCAAGTCTAAAATAATTTCATGTGAATTTCTTCATTTAAAAATTTCGCGGTTAAAAATTATTTTAGATGACTATTTAAAACAAGACGGTTGATCCACCAACTCCGGAATCGCGTATAATTTAATATTTTTCTCAATGTTAGCCCGTATTATATCGCTTACAAATACATCGTGGTAGATATAATTATTCAAATATAAAAAACTTTTAGGATGATATATAATTTAAAGTTTTCCAAGAGTAGGTTCATATCTTTAAATTTAAATATACATCATAAACAACTTCATGTAATTAGACATATTATATTTTTATCATGAATTTAATTGGAAAATTTTAATCTCGCGGAAATTCATTTACGCGGACTTGTTGGATGATCAAAATGGTCCTAAGCCCATGTATCATGTAATGTGGGCCTTGGACTTCTCCTTTGATCGTGAAAATGATTTCTCCTAATTCATATATATTTATTTTCTTGCCGTATAATAATAATACACGCATTTTTTTTTCGGTTTGACCTTGTAAATGGAACAACATCTCGTATAGTAAATCCATCGATCCCTAAATAATAGCCGATAAAATCACGCGGAATAGTTAAACCAGTCAAAATTTACCGGTTTAGGAGAAGTTTAAAAATAATAATAATACACGCATTGAATAACAATAATAATTTTCTTAAAAAAATGTTGACTTATGGATACGAAAATAAGGATTTGATTTCAAACGCTCATTCTTTATATATATATACACACACACACGAATTATTTTACTCGAATAAAAAGAAGGAAAAAAAATGAAAAATAGGTAAGATCTTCAACTTGCATTGGCCATGTTACTACTGATAAAATATACAGCCACCAAAAAAAAAATACATATCCAACAAAATTGTTATAGGAATCACTAGAGATACAAAAAAATGCACATTAATTCTTATGTATTTTGTATATTTTTCTATTTGCTAAAATAAAACAATGCATGATATTGATACTTCAAAAACAAAAACTAATAATTTTGTGGACATCCTATTGAGAAAGCAACTTTCAGTTTGTTTTCAAATAAAAAGCATAAAATTGGCATATTCCATTTCAGAAAAAAAAAAGAAAACAAAGAAAAGAGAAAGGAAAGAATACGATCCCATAAATAGGATTCGCGGTTTCTTTCGGAATAAACATTTTGAGGTACCATTAAGAATATATATATATAGGGAAATATATTTTATTTATGGATACAAAACTTCATTTATAGAAAAAAAAAGTGTTGTATTTGAATCCAAGAAGAATGAGTTATAAAAAACAATTTTTACAATTAAAATATTTTCAAGCTTAAAAAAGTAGAATATCTAGTAATTATATAAAATCTGTTAGATCTCTTGGTAATGCATGAAATACCGACAAGTTCTATCTAGTGTGTGATGCAATATAATAACAAAAAAAAAATGATAAATTATTCTAGAAACGAAAAAAGGAAAAAATGTGTGATCTCTTCCATTACGAGGTTCATGAGATATAAATGAATTTAAAAAACCATTTAGATTTAAAAAAAATAAGTCATGCATGATTTATTTTTCAATATTTTACGTATAAAATAGTTTAACAATTTGTTATGTCGGCATCTTAACGAAAGCAGCTTTTTTTCTTTTCGTAAAAAAAAAAAACTTTCGGTGTGCATTTGCATTATATACACATACATATTCCTTTAAAATGAAAATGAAGATAAAGAAAAAAAAAAGGAATATGATTCTGTATTTTACTATTAAATTTTTATAATATAATAACAAATTGCATTTCTAGGCTGTAATGGAAAACATGCCTATTACAAACATTTTACTAAGCCAACTAATCTAATTTGTATTTATATATCAGTAATAATTAACCTTATTCTACCAGGAATAAGACATACATTAACATTCCACCGCAAAATTTCCTAATATGTGATTCATTGTTTAAATATATTATTTCATATTATAGTTGACCCAACAAATTTGGATATAAAAATGGAAAGTTTATGATACATTACTGGAGACGTAAAGGTTAAAAAAAAGGCGGTGTTCCTTTCCTAGATTAAAAATAAATGGAAATTTAATGATATTGAAGACGTAATTATATTTTTTTTTATAAAATGGTGTTTGTTTCCGAGAGTAAAAATAAAATAAAATGTGTTGTTTTTTTGAAATTTTCCTATAGACGGAAAAGATCGTTTTATAGGTACGAAGATTCGGAAGAAACGCAAAGCCTTGGTTTCCCCCTTCGTCTCGATTGGCCTCGTTTAGGGCGGGAGAGAGATTCTTGCATTTCTCCTCTCTCTCTCTCTCTCTCTCTCTCTCTCTCTCTCTCTCTCTCTCTCTCCGCTGCTTCAAGAGGTAATCAATCCGAACCATTTGCGTCTTTCATCTTCTCCTGTCTTTCTCTTGTTATCCTTTTCTTCCGCTAGTCAGATCTGCGAAATTTTATGAATTTGGGAATCTCAAATCGCCTAATTGGTTCTCCCAGTCCGTGTAATGTTTATGCCGAAGCAAAGTTTTGATTTTTCAGACATGGGTCATACCCATTCCTTTGTTTTCAGTCTAGACATCTTAGGAATCGGGAAAAGGCTGGATGCTTATGGGTGTATGCTTTTGATGGCGTTTAGTTTGCAGTCTGGCTTTGGCAGGCTTTTTCGAGACCCAGGTGGAAATTCGCGCTGACGAGTAATCGCGTCTTGAACCGGAAATAGACCAGAAAGAATGGGTTATATCGGAGCTCATGGTGTAGCAGCTCTCCATAGGTACAAATACAGTGGCGTTGATCACTCTTATCTTGCCAAATACGTGCTTCAACCCTTTTGGACCCGATTCGTCAATTTCTTCCCGCTATGGATGCCGTGAGTATCTCTTTGACACTGTTCCATCTGTGTTCCCTATTCATTCCAATGTTCTGGCTTTTGATGAGTAACTATGTGCGTTTGCAAACTTTCTGGATTCTAGTAGCTATTTTGAGATCTTTTAGTCTTTTGGTCCATGTCTGGTTTTCTCTTAGTTTTCTGTTGCTTCATGGTAAAGTAGTTGCTCACGGTGATAATTTCTGTAGATTCATCTAAATATCTGACCGACGTTTTGTGATTCTTTCCTTTTCATGTGTTTTCCTGTTACTGCCGTGGAACCATGTGCAGACCCAACATGGTATATAATTCTTATTCTGACACCCTGCTTTGTGTTTGTTGTTATGCAACTATCACTTCATGTTAATTTTTGTGGTTTTATGTTATGTTTCCCAGATAACACTCATGGGGTTTATGTTTCTTGTCACGTCCGCTGTGTTGGGTTATGTAAGTTTATCTTCATATTTTTCATATCCTTTTTTTGTTAGTTGTGGATGCGTTTTCTGCTTTGCTCAAATGAATATTGTTTTTATTAAAAACATTTCTTCCTGCTTCAGATATATTCACCGCAGTTGGATTCGCCCCCTCCACGATGGGTTCATTTTGCACATGGTTTACTTCTATTTTTGTATCAGGTTCGCTCTTCTCTCGTTATTGGACTTCACCGAGCTTTTCCATCTGTTTTCTTGGTTGGTTTTGGTGTTTTATATTACTCATTTAGAACCCTTTTCATTGCATTTCAGACATTTGATGCTGTTGATGGGAAGCAAGCACGCCGAACAAGTTCCTCCAGCCCTCTGGGAGAGCTTTTTGATCATGGTTATTGATTTCTGTTATCCATGTTCTTCCATGATGTTTTTTTCTGCATTTGTTTTGTGTATGTCGCTGATACGTGTAGTTCCTGTTGTATATGGCAGGTTGTGATGCACTTGCTTGTGCGGTATGGATTGTCCACATTTTTATTTTTCATTTCCCATTTCTTAGTTACACTTTCCTTGAATGGTCCTGATTGTTGCAATAAAAACAGTTTGAGAGCATGGCATTTGGGAGCACTGCTATGTGTGGAAGAGATGCTTTCTGGTTTTGGGTTATTTCAGCTGTTCCCTTCTACGGAGCAACATGGGAACAGTGAGTGGTCCGCGCATTTTCATCTGTCTTTGTTTTTTTGCCCATAGTAAAAGGTTGTCAAGTGGAAAATTGTTGCATTTTCTGATTGTTTGTTTATCCTTATCTAGCTATTTCACCAACACCCTTATTCTTCCGGTAATCAATGGACCTACAGAGGGTCTTGCACTTATATATGTCAGCCATTTCTTCACGGCCGTAGTTGGTGAGCTTCTCTCTTCCCAAACATGTTATTTCTGTCTCAAATTCCTTCTCTCTAGCGTTATGTTCTTTTTCTGCTCTCTAGGTGCCGAATGGTGGGCTCAGCAGTTTGGGAATTCCTTGTCATTGTTTAGTTGGGTGCCATTTGTTAATGGTAAGGACTCCTCCTCAGCACCCAAACCCATCCACAATGTGACGACAATCTTGTATTGATATGTCCCTGATCTTTCTCGGTTTCAGAGGTTCCGACATACAGAGTTGTACTGTACATGATGGTTGCTTTTGCCGTCATACCAACTGTAGCATTCAAGTAAGTTTTTCCATTATTTAACAACTAATTTACCAGCTTTAAAGATTTTTGGCAATACGGTAATAGTTTCTGCATTATCTCTTATGTGGCTGCAACTTTTGCAGTGTGTCTAATGTTTATAAAATTGTTCAGTCAAGAAAAGGGAGCATGCTGCTCGCGTTGGCTATGGTAATCTCCTGACGATCGTTTGATTCGTGGGCACGTGTTTCGGTTCTTAAGTCTCTCTGATTATATTCTTTGATCTTTGTTTTCAGCTTTATCCCTTTGGTGTGCTTCTTGGAGGAGTTTTGATTTGGTAAAATCTCATTCCTTGCATTTTCCTCGGCCCATGATCTTACCTTCCTTCATCGAATTTCCGGTATCATCTTTTACAGGGATTATTTGTCGCCAACTGATCTCATGGGAACGTATCCTCATCTAGTTATACTGGGAACCGGGCTTGCATTCGGTTTTCTTGTGGTAAGATTTGATATTTTTTTGTTTGTACTGTGTTCTTTTTCTCCTGGTAATGCAGAAATATTAGGGTAATACAGCAAAATTGTAATGGGATCTTTGACATTTTCAGGGAAGGATGATTCTGGCTCACCTGTGCGATGAGCCAAAAGGGCTCAAAACCAACATGTGCTTGGTATCAATCAAAAACCTTTTCACTATCTTTATATATATATATATATATATATATATATATATATAATATGATACAATTTTTTCTGCTCATTCAATGTTCTGATTCTATCTGATTCATCTCTTAGACCTTCATGTACACATATGCTCATAGCTTTTCCTATTTTCTGATGGTTTCATCTGAGTAAGCCGTGTGTTCGTCTCATGCAGTCGTTGCTTTATCTTCCCTTGGCAATTGCAAATGCCCTGACGGCGAGACTGAATGATGGGTATGGTTTGATTCTTCAGAGACTTCATCCTGTTTTTCCTTTTGATTTGCTCGTTACCAATCCCGAGTCCAACATCTTTCCGGTTGCATAATACGTTTTCTGCAGAGTTCCTTTAGTTGATGAGTTCTGGGTTCTTCTCGGCTACTGCATATTCACTGGTTTGCCCCACAATCTCTCCAGATTTCGCTGCCAAGATTTGTTTTTTTAATCTTTTTCGGGTTTTGGCCATTGTTTTTTCATGGAACTTTTTTTTTTTAAACCCAAACCTTGACTTGTTTTTTGCTAATGGCAGTGTCATTGTACTTGCACTTTGCAACTTCAGTCATTCATGAGATCACTTCGGCCCTCGGGATCTACTGCTTCAGGTTAACTCTTTCGCCCCGTAAAGAACGGGAAAGAACTCGATCTTGGTCGGAAACAGTCGCCTGAAATGCTGATTTCATCTTTTATATACGGTGCAGGATTACTCGTAAAGAAGCCTGAGAATAAACCTTCTGAACTGAAAGAAGATCTACGGGGTATGCCCTCTCTCTTCGGTCCTTCAAGTTCACATTTTTGGCGTGACATTGATGGATGATACGCGTTCCATCTTTTTTCAGGGGTTGATCAATTTTTATAAGTTCAGTCAAAGATGATTCTGGGTCTTTTGGGGTTTTTCCTTTCTTACATTTTTTTTTTGGTTGGCATCAGATAATTTATTTATGATTTCAGTCGGATGTTTTGAGGAAATTTTGGAAATAATGAACTATTATAAGCTTCGTTACGAAAAAAAGTAGATGTACATTATATTTTATAAATTTGATTAGATTTTTGGGGTTTGTCTTTAAACTTGTTTTTATTCGATTGTGCTTATATGTGTGGCGGTAACCTTGTATTGTATATAATGGGCGTGTACATAATGGGATTGGACCTATGCTAGGGACCGCAATGTTTGTCGGTATATGAAATATAATGCAAGATAAAGCAGATCTATTAGCCGTATCTGGTTAATCGAATTAGTTATCGGACCGGTTCTGTCTAATCGTAAAGGACCGAATTTAAGAACAAAAATGATATTTAATTATTAAATGCCTAACAGCTATCGCAGAGATATATACATATGTATATATATGTCACATCCGCACGTATGGACGCATAGTGCATAATGATCATTCAATTTATCATTGATCAACCAATCAAATCAAGAACCGAATTGGGTTGGCTGGTACGTCTGGTTTTACTTTCGGTTTAGGTTCCGATCTGTCTTAACCGGATTCAATCGAACCGGGTCAGCAAGTAGGAGGGCCGAACTGTGGAAAAGCTTGTAAAGAGCATTAAAACTAATGAGAAAGCAAGATCTCTTGTCTTTATGAATAAATATTCAATCATGAAAACAAGAGAATAATTCATGGACAAAGGAACAATACAACACAATGATTATCAACACATTATAATAAAAAAGATCTATCTATACGGGTTTTAAAAAAAAGTAATAAAAGATTGGAAAACAAAAATTATACGTAGAAAAAAAGAGAGAGAAAAGCATTATAATAAATATATTTTTTTTTAAAGAAGGGATAATTTAAAGAGACAAAGCATACCTTAGAACATCGACATGTCTAGAATGATGCTCTATTGTTCAAGCATGCTGCTTGGGGGCGTGCCGACTCCTGCATTATCTCACTTTTTACCCACCCATTTTCTCTTCATTTACCTTTTTTTAAAAAAATTGATATATCATAATTTATGTTTTCAAATTATAGTTGGTAAAATATTTTTTCACTTTTTTTAAAAAGTCTCTCGACACATTTAACGTTTTCCGAATTTTCACTTTTTCTAATTTAAAATTGAAAACTTTTGTATTGTAACGTTATTTATTAACTAAACTATGCATATAAAACACACACATGTATATATATATATATATGCCATGGAGATTTAAAATAACATAAAATGAATTTCTTGGGCCATACCATGCCTCGGGGGTTGTATGATACACTTTTCTTCTTTGGATGATTGGTAATTATTTTACAAAAGTCAAAACCATTTATATATTATTTCATTGTATGTGCTTCGACCACACAAAGAATCAGAAAACTTTGGATCGTACCATTTGCATATTTTATTTCTGTGTGAATCAAACTAGATTTTGTTTTTGGAAATTCTTCCTATAATTGTTTTTAATGTAAATCTCGGGAAAAAAAAACTAATGTATAGAGGGGAGGGGGGGGGGGGGAAAAGTCAAAGAAGAGACGGGGGCGGT